>NW_011432789.1:0-781 GCF_000754665.1 Bison bison bison
AGAAGCAAGTAAAGAGGTGTTGCACAACATGTTTATAAGCTTCTCCAGTTAGTTTTGTAAACCAAATCTGGTCTATAGCTTTTTAGATGACAAGCAACCATCTAATCTTTGCTTGAATACTTCCAGCTAACAGGAAACTCACTACTACTTCAAGGTTTTAAACTCTCCCTCTACCTTTTTTTTTTTTTTTTTCACAGCATTCTCACCCCGCATAACACTTTCTCTAATCCCACCAACTCATTTTCAGTATTAGTACGTGGGCCAGGAACTAGGCCAGTCTTTTCCAGCAATGTTAAGAGACATCTGTTCCTGTGTCTAATAGCCCTGACATTTTATTTTCTTGAATTAAAAGATCTTTTAAAGGCCTTGGAGCTGTAATTTCCTGCACCCAAAAGGCTAGATCACTAAATCTAAATGCTCTGTGTCTCTTAGCTTGAGAAGTCGAGGTTTTTCTTGTCTAATAGTAAGGTAAAAGCAAAAACTGTGTTACTCTTTGACCTTTATTAATTTGCACAGTTTTGGTAGGCAGCGAGATCAAAACTTTAATTTCTCCAATATAATCAGAATCTACTACACCATACACCACCCAAATTCCTTGAAAAGAAAGCGAGCTACGCCCCAAGACAAATCTTACAATGTCCTCAGGTAGGGGGCCAGCCACTCCCGTTGGAATTGGAGTAACCTCGTCAAGGGTTAAATATTGTTGCTAAAATCCCCTTACCGTTTGGCTTTTCTCTTAGCCTGGGTGAGACCCCCCTGAGGGGTTTTCTCCAAGGAGCAC
>NW_011432790.1:0-506 GCF_000754665.1 Bison bison bison
AAAATCAATACACACAAATCACTTGAGTTTCTCTATACTAACAATGAAAAATCAGCATGAGAAATTAAGAAGTCAATCCTATTCACAATGACAATAAAAACAATTAAATACTGAAGAATAAACTTACCTAAGGAGACAACAGAGCTATACACAGAACTTATAGGACACTAATGAAATAAATTAAAGATGACATAAACAGATAGAGAGATATTTCATGTTCCTGGGTAGGAAGAATCAATATTGTGAAAATGACTATACTACCAAATATAATCTACAGACTCAATGCAATCCCTATCAAATTACCAATAACATTTTTCACAGAACTAAAACAAAAAAGTTCACAATTCATATGGAAACACAAAAGACTCCAAATAACCATAGTAGTCTTGAGAAAGAAGAATGGAGCTAGGGAAATTAACCTTCTTGACTTCAGATTATACTACAAAACTACAGTCATCAAGAAAGTATGGTGCTGGCACAAAAACAGAAACATAGACCAATAGAAC
>NW_011432791.1:0-543 GCF_000754665.1 Bison bison bison
CATTCATCTCGAGTGGAAGCAAAGAACCCCGCTCTGCTCTCGAGTCGCGACGGGTATCTCTTGGAGCTCACTGGGTGGACTAAAGGGAATCAAGCCTCCTGAGGCTTTTGGAGAGAGGTCGTGAGATTGGTCTCTAGGCCATGCAGGAGACGAAGGCCCTCTTCTCGCGATGACGTGGGAGTCTCAGGGCTGTTCTCGAGCGGCGGCCCAAGTGTGTGCTTTCTAACGAGGTATGACGGCGAGGTCAGTGAGCCTCTCGTGGGGCGCCATGGAAGTCGGGTCTCAATGCGAGTGGCGAGGGGGAGCGCGTCATTGCTCTCGAGTCATGGTAGGCAATCTGGCCTCGAGACGTGTTGAAGAAGGTCTCTCGAGATCTTTCTCATGTTGAGGCAGGAGACCCTGGGTTCCCTCGACTTGTTCAGGTGACCTCAGGGGGCTTCTCATGGTGGCTCTGAGAAGTCAGGGTAAACTGGAGTTGGGAGGGGCCTCTCGGGAGTCCACTGGGTTTGGTGCATTGGAAGAGGGCCTCATCTCCAGTTGAGG
>NW_011432792.1:0-533 GCF_000754665.1 Bison bison bison
GAAACAAGAAAAAAAAAAAGCCAAGGGTGTCAGTAGGTTCACTATTAATAATATTTACTCTGGTTACTTGCTTAGCCAGGTGTTTGCCAGATTTTTCCACTTTGAAAATATAATTCTTCCCTAAAGAATTAATCTGAGGTTTTTTTGTATTTCTATACAAATTGTGAAATTATTTGTTCTAGCTCTGTGAAGAATACTGTTGGTAGCTTGATAGGGATTGCGTTGAATCTAATAAATTGCCTTTGGGTAGTATACTCAATTTTCACTATATTGATTCTTCCAATCCATGAACATGGTATATTTCTCCATCTATTAGTGTCCTCTTTGATTTCTTTCACCAGTGTTTTATAGTTTTCTATATATAGGTCTTTAGTTTCTTTAGGTAGATATATTCCTAAGTATTTTATTCTTTCCGTTGCAATGGTGAATGGAATTGTTTCCTTAATTTCTCTTTCTGTTTTCTCATTATTAGTGTATAGGAATGCAAGGGATTTCTGTGTGTTGATTTTATATCCTGCAACTTTACTGTAGTC
>NW_011432793.1:0-573 GCF_000754665.1 Bison bison bison
TTAGGGGCTGGGGGTGTGCACACTGCCAAAGCCTCCCGCAGGGAGAGCTCTTTCCGAGGGAAAGGAAGCGCCCCAGGCTGCATTCCCAAGCTGGTGCTTCCCCGCCCAGACTGAGCGCCGCACGGAGGGAATCAGGGTCCCGGTGCCCCTGGCTTGGGGAGGCAGCTCCACAGCCAGAGTGTTGCTCCGTTTGTGCCCAGAAAGCGCCTGCCAGACCGGGCCTTCCCTGGAGCTGTCCTCCCGCCTAGAGGCAGGTGGATGTGCTGTGCGGGCTTCCCCTGTGCGTTTGGGCTCCCTAGCACAGCCGCAGCGCAGGGGAACCAGCCCATGATCAGTGAGCTCCGGGCAGTACTTTGGTCCCAGGTTTGGAGCCCAATGCCCGGAACGTGGGAGAGAAGAGGCTGGCTGCCGGCGGGTGCTTGCAAGCGTGTTACTGGGAAGCCGAGTGAGCTTCCACACCGGCGGAGCTCCAGCTCTGCGCCCAGGCGCGATAGCACAGACGCCCCGGCCGAGAGGCTGCTCTGGGCTGGGCAGGCCTCCCCTAGCCCTGCCCAGCTTCTAGCGTTCGCGCCC
>NW_011432794.1:0-553 GCF_000754665.1 Bison bison bison
GAGCATCTTTTCATGTGTTTGTTAGCCATCTGTATGTCTTTTTTGGAGAAATGTCTATTTAGTTCTTTGGCCCATTTTTTGATTGGGTCGTTTATTTTTCTGGAGTTGAGCTGTAGGAGTTTCTTGTATATTTTTGAGATTAGCTGTTTGTCGGTTGCTTCATTTGCTATTATTTTCTCCCATTCTGAAGGCTGTCTTTTCACCTTGCTAATAGTTTCCTTTGATGTGCAGAAGCTTTTAAGGTTAATTAGGTCCCATTTGTTTATTTTTGCTTTTATTTCCAATATTCTGGGAGGTGGGTCATAGAGGATCCTGCTGTGATGTATGTCGGAGAGTGTTTTGCCTATGTTCTCCTCTAGGAGTTTTTATAGTTCTCGTCGTTACTTAGTTGTTAGAGTACTTTAACTTTTAACCTACCTTTTAGTTTTAGGTTTAAGTTTTTTTTAGTTTTTTAGTTAATTAGGTTGGGTTTAGGTTAAAAGGTAAAGGTTTCGTTTACGTTTTACGTTTACTTACTTTTTTACCTTTTAAACGTAAGGGTTTGGGTTACCGA
>NW_011432795.1:0-585 GCF_000754665.1 Bison bison bison
GCACCCCCAGGGAGCCTGCAACTGCTTCAGAAACTATGGACCACTGGTCTGGCCCAGAACGGGCCCCGTGACCGTCCTGTAAGCCTATGTCTCACCATCCCTCCCCTCACCTCCCCCAATCTGCTTCCCAGGGTGGGGGTTGAGGGGAATGCCCCCAGAGAAATAGTGCCCCTCCTTGAGTGGGGACCCCGCTCCCACCCCCCGGGGCCTGCCTGCAGGCTCACGCAGGCGACGCGGCTTTGGAAGGCCTCGTGGTGGGTGGTGGAGCCCTCGCCCACCTGCTGTACCCTCGGTCAGGGAGGGGCCCAGGGGATGGGAGTGACCCTGTCCAGTGGCTGCTGGGGGAAGAGGCAGGTGCTCTGGGGTAAACTCAGCTTGACTGTTCCAAACGCTGAACCATCCTTGGGTCAGGGGCTCGTAAGGGGAAGAGCTGAGCCTCGCATGCGCAGCAAGTTTCTAGAATTCTCCATACCGGACCCCGAAAGACTTCAGGTCTGCAAGTCCAGAATACAGACTTTCTCTCCAAAAGCGGGGTGCACGCACATGGTGATGCAGTAAAACTCGAAAGGACAGAGCAGCAGAGGG
>NW_011432796.1:0-518 GCF_000754665.1 Bison bison bison
TGGAGTGGGTTGCCATTTCCTTCTCCGGCGGGATCTTCCCGACCCAGGGATCAAACCCCAGTCTCCTGCGCGCGGATGCCTTGCCATCTGAACCAGGACATTGCTCATTCCCTAGGCAAAATACAAAGAATAGAGCTCGTGTTCTACTAAATGGAAAGATGATTTCAGAAACAGAAGCTGTCCTTTGTTGGCATCTTTGAATCTTTATGTAGTTTTCGTGGATTTTTACTGTTAAGGCTAACTGAACAAGGCAAGAGAGAAACCCCAGAATTGAAAAGCAATTGACGGTTTTGAAAGAAACATGTGCAGGTGAAGCTCTCTTCCTTTTCGAGAGATGGTTAAATGCAAAATCTTGATTCAACACATATGACTTTTGTGCACTTTATTTCAAATCTCCATGACAAAACCCTAAGGCGACCAGAAAGAAAGGAGTAGAGGGGCAGACACAAAGAGCAACCTTTCCCCTTGGTGCCATCGCAACCAGCTGCTTAGTTCCTTCATCTCAAGGACTATCATCT
>NW_011432797.1:0-500 GCF_000754665.1 Bison bison bison
GCATTGGAGGAGGACATGGCAACCCACTCCAGTGTTCTTGCCTGGAGAACCCCAGGGACTGCGGGGCCTGGTGGGCTGCCGTCCATGGGGTCACACAGACTCGGACACGACTGAAACGACTTCGCAGCAGCAGCAGCAGCAGCAGCAGCAGTGCATAGATATCAAAAGGGTTTAGAACAGTCAGGTAGGATCACACAAGTCACCGTGAAGCAATACTTCTCCACTTAGCCAAAGCTAACAAAAGATTTCTGTTCTAAGGTCAAACCTAGAAGACGATCACGGAAGAGGTAAAGAAACTTAAAATCCATTAGCAAAGGCAGTTCAACCTCTCAAGAAACCTTGCGCTAGGCACAACACTCTTTTCTGGGGGTCCACTTTCCCTACAACCTCCTTATCCCATTCTGTACCCATTCCTTTGCTTCTCCCATCCTGAAACTGCCACCTGGAAGAAAGAACGACGTCGTTTGCCTTCAGAAAATGCGATTTCATTCCACATACCT
>NW_011432798.1:0-703 GCF_000754665.1 Bison bison bison
CAACTCGAGAAAAACCACGTGGTTCCCCGTCATCGCAAGATGAAGCCCTTTCCCGCTACAGCGTCTCAGGAGAAGTCCCACGTTAGGAATTGGAGGTCGAAACGGTACTTGGCACCCTTGATGCGCCCCCACAAAGTTCCCCGGCATCCCAGTCTCCCTGGAGAGGAACACCGAGGTTTTCCGGCACCACTTCCTCTGAGCCCCTTCTACCCTCCTGATCTCCACAGGAGGGTCGACTCCCCTGCTTTGTCTGGAAGGGGTTCCCGACCTTCCGGTCGCACCTCAGGATGAGGCCGGTCTCACGACGACATTCCAGACGTGGCCTCGTGGGTGCTTCCACATTGCGAAGCACCCCGATTTCCCGGTCCCCTCTTGGTAAGAACCCGATGCCCGGACACCTCTCCGAACTCCACCCTGTGAATGAAGTCAACACGAAGGGGCAGTGACTCGCCCGGGCATCGTCCGGAAAAGACCCCCAGGTTCCAAATACCGCTCGAAAAAGTGGCCTCTCTCCCCGGGGACACCTCGAGAGGCAAGCGGAGTTCCATGCCTCAACCCAAGACGAGGCCTGACTCTCCTGTCCCCAGTCTGCAGGGACCCTGCGATCGGAGTCTGAAATCACAGGAACCCTGAGGTTCCTGCCTCAACTGGAGATGAGGCCCTCTTCCAATGCAACAAACCCCGTGGAGTCCCGAGAGGCCCC
>NW_011432799.1:0-524 GCF_000754665.1 Bison bison bison
CCGTTCACTTTGTTCTTTTGCATTTCTTTAAATAATCCATGTATTGAAGTATAACAAATATACAGGAAAAAGCACAAAGCAGGGGACTTGCACATGGTAGAAACACTCCCGTGAGATTCACTGTGTGTTGCCCGAAGCAAGAGCTGGTTTAGTCTTGTTGCTCACTGATAGTTGCGTGGAGAGGCCACAGTTTACTCAGACTTTTCCCGTTGATGGCCATGCCGCTTGTTCTGCTTTGGGGCTGTTGTCAGTGGCGCTGCTCTGAAGTTATTGTCCGTGTCTTTTGGTGAAAGCATTTCTGTTGGGTCCACACCTGGGATGGGGGATTCCTGGGGTAAGGGCATCCTTTCCTGTTCTGCCTAGATACTGGGACTTGCTGACCTGGGGCGGCACAGGATGCGAGACATGAGTTATGCGAATCCAGGGTCAGATCCTGTCTGTATTTTTTTTACTTGTGTGTTTTTGGCTGTGCTGAGTGTTCACTGCCAGCGGGCTTTTCTCTAGTTGCGGTGAGTGGGAGCTGC
>NW_011432800.1:0-508 GCF_000754665.1 Bison bison bison
GTGTGCGGTTTCTCGCGAGGTACGACGGCGAGGTCAGTGAGCCTCTCGTGGGGCGGCCAAGGAAGTCGGGTCTCCATGCGAATGGCGAGGGGGAGCGCGTCATTGCTCTCAAGTCATAGTAGGGGAATCTGGCCTCGAGACGTGTTGAAGAAGGTCTCTCGAGGTCTTTCTCGGGTTGAGGCACGACACCCTGGGTTCCCTTGACTTGTGCAGGTGACCTCAGGGGGCTTCTCATGGTGACTCTGAGAAGTCAGGGAAACTGGAGGTGGGAGGGGCCTCTCGGCACTCCACTGGGTTTGATGCATTGGAAGAGGGCCTCATCTCCAGTTGAGGCAGGAACCTCAGGGTTCCTCTGATTTCAGACTCCGATCCCAGGGTCCCTAGCAGACTTGGGAAAGGAGAGTCAGGCCTCGTCTTGTGTTGAGGCATGGAAGTCCGCTTGCCTCTCGAGGTGTTCCCGGGGAGACAGGCCACTTGTCGAGCGGTATTTGGAACCTGGGGGTTTTTT
>NW_011432801.1:0-618 GCF_000754665.1 Bison bison bison
ATCAGAATCCAACAACACATTAAAAAGATCATACACCATGACCAAGTGGGCTTTATCCCAGGGGATGCAAGGATTCTTCAATATCTGGAAATCAATCAATGTAATATACCACATTAACAAATTAAAAAATAAAAAACCATATGATTATCTCAATAGATGCAGAGAAAGACCTTTGACAAAATTACAACATCCATTTATGATAAAAACCCTACCAGAAAGACAGGAATAGAAGGAACATATCTCAACATAATAAAAGCTATATATGACAAACCCACAGCAAACATTATCCTCAATGGTGAAAAATTGAAAGCATTTCCTCTAAAGTCAGGAACAAGACAAGGGTGCCCACTTTTCACCATTACTATTTCAACATAGTTTTTGGAAGTTTTTGGCCACAGAAATCAGAGCAGAAAAAGAAATAAAAGGAATCCAAATTGGAAAAGAAGAAGTAAAACTCTCACTATTTGCAGATGACATGATCCTCTACATAGAAAACCCTAAAGACTCCACCAGAAAATTACTAGAACTAATCAATGATTATAGTAAAGTTGCAGGATATAAAATCAACACACAGAAATCCCTTGCATTCCTATACACTAATAATGAGAAAACAGAAAG
>NW_011432802.1:0-671 GCF_000754665.1 Bison bison bison
GTATTAGTTTTGCCAAATATCAAAATGAATCCACCACAGGTATACATGTGTTCCCCATCCCGAACCCTCCTCCCTCCTCCCTCCCCATACCATCCCTCTGGGCCGTCCCAGTACACCAGCCCCAAGCATCCAGCGTCATGCATCGAACCTGGACTGGCAACTCGTTTCCTACATTGATATTTTACATGTTTCGTTGCCATTCTCCCAAATCTTCCCACCCTCTCCCTTCCCACAGAGTCCATAAGACTGTTCTATACATCAGTGTCTCTTTTGCTGTCTCGTACACCGGGTTATTGTTACCATCTTTCTAAATTCCATTATATATGCGTTAGTATACTGTATTTATGTTTTTCCTTACTGGCTTACTTCACTCTGTATATAGGCTCCAGTTTTACCACTCATCAGAACTGATTCAAATGTATTCTTTTTAATGGTCTGAGTAATACTCCATTGTGTATATTGTACCTACAGCTTTCTTATCCATTCATCTGCTGATGGACATCTAGGTTGCTTCCATGTCTTGGCTATTATAAACAGTGCTGCGATGAACATTGGGGTACACGTGTCTCTTTCCCTTCTGGTTTCCTCAGTGTGTATGCCCAGCAGTGGGATTGCTGGATCATAAGGCAGTTCTATTTCCAGTTTTTTAAGGAATCTCCACACTGTTCTCC
>NW_011432803.1:0-528 GCF_000754665.1 Bison bison bison
AAATGTAACTCTAGGAGCTGCACTTGGAAATTACTTGGATTCTCTCTTGGAATCTTACAGTCTACCCTGTTGTGGCTTTTTCTACTTTTTGGCTTATTTACTGTGTACTGGTAACACATTACTTGTGGGTTTCCCCCATTTTAAAATAAGTTAGAAAAATCTAACCAGTGGGAAATAGTTTTGCATTAATATTATTTATGCCAAGAGACTAGATCCCCAGATTACTTCACAGAACTGAATTGAATCCAGAGTTCAGACTTCTCCAGTTCTGACTATATAATAATTAAGCCTGTTGATTTTTCAGCTTTGTAGTCAGATAAACTCAGATTATCATGATGCCAGGTTGTAAGAATGCTCTTTCCTACTTAGTTGTCTCCTTGACAATTTCTGAAGACATGGAGTTCCTGGAAGTACTCACTGAAGGACTAGAGCGAGTCCTTCTTGTCCGAGGTGGTGGCAGTGAAGTGATCACCATTTATTCATAATCTACTCCTGAATGGCTCTGCTTGGCCTCACCTTCTGAAAAGG
>NW_011432804.1:0-544 GCF_000754665.1 Bison bison bison
GTGAATTATGATAGTAGTGCAGGTTATAGAATGTTGTTGAGTAATGTGTAGAGCATTTGATTGGTTATTACATTTCTTTATTGATAATTCAGTAAGCACTTAAAATGTGTCATTTTTCAGGCTCTATGTTTCAGCTGTTGTGAAAGATACATAAAGAGGGTAGACCCAAAACACATTGAAGATATCTGTACTCTCCTTCGTAGGAGGGCAAACAGTAGTTCCTTCCAACCGCAAGAAATAGTGAGACAAAGTTGTTAGAAGGGGCTTAGCATAAGGTAAGGTAAGGTTAGGTAAGTCACTACAGTTGTGTTTGACTCTAGGCGACCCATAGACGGCAGCCCAACAGGCCCCACATCCCTGGGATTCTCCAGGCAAGAACACTGGAGTGGGTTGCCATTTTCTTCTCCAATGCATGAAAGTGAAAAGTGAAAGTGAAGTCTCTGAGTCGTGTCCAACTCTTAGCGACCCCATGGACTGCAGCCTACCTGGCTCCTCTGACCATAGGATTTTCCAGGCAAGAGTACTGGAGCGTGGTGTCATTGCC
>NW_011432805.1:0-517 GCF_000754665.1 Bison bison bison
CCCGCCCCGTTGACCTGTGGCCCAAGGTGCCCCTCCCCCCACAGCCTCCTTCCACAGCCCCAGGGCATTCAAGAGTTCGCCGGCCCCGCCTGCCTGCTCCATCCGTGGTCCTCCCGCCCCCCCTGCAGGACCCTCTAAAAAAAAGCGACCGACAGGCAGGTGGCGCCCGACAACCAACCCGCTGTCCGGAGAGCCGGCCGCAGCCTAGAAGCTCCGAGGGAGACCAGCAGGGACTCGTTGCCAAGACGGGGCCCATCCTAGGGCGCAGTTTCTCCGCTCAGTCAGCGACGCGGACAGGAAAAGAGGACACGCCGACACTTCTCGAGGACGTCCCTGGGCGAGGTACGACGGACGCGGGGAGCGGGGACAGGCGGGGGGGAGGGGAAGGATTCTTGGACAACCCCACCCACGGGGCAGCGGAATGCACTCCCAGCCGAGAGGGACCTCAGGGCCAACGTCAGGCGGCGCGACCTCCCGCCCCGAAAAATAACTCGCCAAACCCCTTTTGTGACCCCGA
>NW_011432806.1:0-651 GCF_000754665.1 Bison bison bison
ACATGCTGCCAGGCTCCCCAGGCCCTGGGGCTTAGAGGGAGAGGAAGGAAGGGGCCACCTTCTCCCCCTAGCCACGTTCAGGTCTCCTTGCCTGGGATGTGGGGCCACGGAGCTCGGGGAAAGGGTCGGTGGGTGGGTGGGTGGGTGGGAGCTGTTTTGTGTGGGAAGAGGAGAGAATACAGACGGGATGTCTACGGACAACCCTGGGGACAAACCCGAGTGCTGGACCTTTGGGAAGCTGGGCCCCGCCCCAAACGGGGACACCCTACCTGAAGCCTCAAGCCCTCCTGCATGGCAGTGACCAAGGGGCTGCCTCAGAGGGAACATTCCATGGGCCCGGGAAAGAAACCCCGTGCCCGGCACAAGTTCTTTGTGTCTGGCTCTTCTGTCTTCTGGTCCCGTCTTTCCAGCAGTCCACACAGGAGAACTCCTTCCCTATCGCCAGGGGCAGCAGAGGGAGGGGGAGCGGGAGACCGGGGAGTGCGAAAGGTGGGAGGGTGGGAGGTGCGAAGGTGGGAGGGGGCCGAGGTGGGTGGGGGGCGGCGAGGGAGAGGAGGTTGGGGAAGGCGTGAGGTGGGAGAGCGGGAGAGGGAGGGGAGGCGGGGGGAGGTTGGGGGACGAGGAGGGGAGGGGAGGGGAGGAGGGGGGGTC
>NW_011432807.1:0-659 GCF_000754665.1 Bison bison bison
GATGCTGTGGAAAGTGCTGCACTCAATATGCAATATGCACTCAATATGCAATATGCCGGCTCAGGGCACTAGGGGAATCTGGCTTCGAGACGTGTTGAAGAAGGTCTCTCGAGGTCTTTCTCGGGTTGAGGCAGAAACCCTGGCTTCCCTTGACTTGTGCAGGTGACCTCAGGGGGCTTCTCATGGTGGCTCTGAGAAGTCAGGGAAACTGGAGGTGGGAGGGGCCTCTCGGCACTCCACTGGGTTTGGTGCATTGGAGAAGGCCTCATCTCCAGTTGAGGCAGGAACCTCAGGGTTCCTCTGATTTCAGACTCCGATCCCAGGGTCCCTGCAGACTTGGGAAAGGAGAGTCAGGCCTCGTCTTGTGTTGAGGCATGGAACTCCGCTTGCCTCTCGAGGTGTTCCGGGGGAGACAGGCCACTTTTCGAGCGGTATTTGGAACCTGGGGTTTTTTTCCCGACGATGCATGGGCGAGTAGCTACCCCTTCGTGTTGTCTTCATTCACAGGGTGGAGTTCGAAGAGGTGTCCGGGCATCGGGTTCTTATCAAGAGGGGACCGGGAAATCGCGGTCCTTCGGAATGTGGAACCACCCACGAGGCCACGTCTGGAATGTCGTCGTGACACCGGCCTCATCCTGAGGTGCGACCGGAAGGTCGGG
>NW_011432808.1:0-603 GCF_000754665.1 Bison bison bison
GTATGGTATTAATTCATCTTCAGAGCAGCTCTGTAAAGTAAATACAATTATTATCATCCCCATTTCATAGAAGAAGAAGTAGAGGCAAGTCATGGGGCTGATAAATTATAAAACTGGGCTTTGCATCCAGACAGTCTGGTTCTGGAGTCCATAAGCTTAACTACCGCTCTAAATTGTTGCTACTGAAAGAGAATTCTGCATAAAAATATGAAATTGCTCTCAAATAAAAGAAGAAAAAGAAGTGGAGATAAAAGAACATAGGCAAACCAAGTGATTCAAGGTCACGGGGCTCTGATTTATTGACATGGATCAGTATCATTGTGAGTATTTTAACTTATTTGGCTTATATAGAAAAAAGAGTAAAATAAAGATGACTAAAGGGCTTCCTGGATGGCTCAGCGGATAAAGAATCTGCCTGCAACACAGGAGACTCAGGTTCAATCCCTGGGTCGGGAAGATCCGTCTGAATGAAGAAATGGCAACCCACTTCAATATTCTTGCCTGGAGAGTCCCATGGACAGAGGAGCCTGGCCAGCTACAGTAAAGGGTTGCAAAAAGTCAGACACAATTGAGCAACTAAGCATGCAGGAAATAAATTTGTCA
>NW_011432809.1:0-525 GCF_000754665.1 Bison bison bison
AGACGCGTTGAAGAAGGTCTCTCGAGGTCTTTCTCGGGTTGAGGCAGGAAACCCTGGGTTCCCTCGACTTCTGCAGGTGACCTCAGGGAGCTTCTCATGGTGGCTCTGAGAAGCCAGGGAAACTGGAGGTGGGAGGGGCCTCTCGGGACCCCACTGGGTTTGGTGCATTGGAAGAGGGCCTCATCTCCAGTTGAGGAAGGAACCGCAGGGTACCTCTGATTTCAGACTCCGATCGCAGGGTCCCTGCAGACTGGGGACAGGAGAGTCAGGCCTCGTCTTGGGTTGAGGCATGGAACTCCGCTTGCCTCTCGAGATGTCCCCGGGGAGAGAGGCCGCTTGTCGAGCTGTATTTGGAACCTTGGGTTTTTTTCCGAACGGTGCACGGAAAAACTGCCCTTCGTGTGGACTTCATTCACAGGGTGGAGTTCGGAGAGGTGTTCCGGGCATCGGGTTCTTCTTCAAGAGGGGACCGGGACATCGGGGTCCTACGGAACGTGGAACCACCCACGAGGCCACGTCTGGAAT
>NW_011432810.1:0-545 GCF_000754665.1 Bison bison bison
GGATCTATTGTAGCTCAGATCATGACCTCCTTGTTGCCAATTTCAGGCTTAAATTGAAAAAAAGTGGGGAAACCACTAGGCTTTTCAGGTAGAACCTAAATCATAACCCTTATGATTACACAGTGAAAGTGACAAATAGATCCAAGGGGTTAGATCTGATAGAAAGAGTTCCTGAGTAACTACAGACAGAGCTTTGTGAAATTGTACAAAAGGCAGTGATCAAGACCATCCTCAAGAAAAAAAAAAATGCAAAAAGCCAAAATGGGTGTCTAAATATACCTTACAAGTTACTGAGAAAAGAAGAGAAGCTAAAGCAAAGGGGAAGGCAAAGATATATCCATGTGAATGCAGAGTTGCAAAGAAGAGGAAGGAGAGATAAGAAAGCTGACTTTAGTGAAGAATGCAAAGAAACAGAGGAAAATATGTAATGGCAAAGCATGTTCAAGAACATTAGAGATACCAAGGGAACATTCATGCAAAGTGGTCGAAATAAGGAACAGAAATGGTAACTGACTTAACAGAAGCAAAATGTATCAAGAAGAGGT
>NW_011432811.1:0-512 GCF_000754665.1 Bison bison bison
CGAGGGTAGACAAGCTAAAACAGAATAAGTAGAATATTTCTGGTTGGAGTAGTGCTGCAGCAGCCCTGTCAGTCTCGCCGGGATCTCCATGTTTATCTTGCCCCCCCTCGCCGGCGGCGCCGCCCTGCTCCCTCGATGAACCGGCCTCGGGCTCAGTGGCGGCCAAGCAAGCACAGACAGACGCTGGCGGGGCGTACTGGCTGCGAGCGCTGTGCGCTGGGCTCCGGCAGCCAGGCTGGTCCTGCCTGCGGCTCCAGACGCGGGGCTGTTCCGTGCAGCGGCAGCGGCGGCAGGGGCAGAGGAGTGCCCCTCCTCCTTTGTGATCGAAGCAATGGGGGAACCGGATGTCTAGGGGACTGCAACATGGTGGATCAGCCTGTCCAGGATCTAAATTGGAGAACCTGACGGAAAAATACAAGCATACTCCTCCACCGCTGGTTAACAACGGGGTTGGGACCTTTCCATTGTCTGGAGAGGAGGTCCTTCTATTTGACTAATGGCTTTGCATTCAA
>NW_011432812.1:0-739 GCF_000754665.1 Bison bison bison
TCTCTTGGCCCTGCAGTCACTCGAGAGCAATCCCCAGCTTTCCTTCGCAACTCGAGTGGAAGATCGGACTTGCCTGGGCCAACACAAGAGGTCATCCTGAATTCCCCGTCGTAACTCGAGAATCCCGCGTAACTCGAGAAAAACCACGTGGCTCCCCCGTCATCGCAAGATGAAGCCCTTTCCCGCGACAGCGTCTCAGGAGAAGTCCCACGTTAGGAATTGGAGGTCGAAAGGGCACTTGGCACCCTTGATGCGACCCACAAAGTTCCCCCGAAATCCTGGTCTCCCTCGAGAGGAACACTGAGGTTTTCCGGCACCCCGTCCTCTGAGCCCTTTCGTCCCCTCCTGATCTGGACAGGAGGGTCGACTCCGCTGCTTTGTCTGGAAGGGGTTCCCGACCTTCCGGTCGCACCTCAGGATGAGGCCGGTCTCACGAAGACATTCCAGACGTGGCCTCGTGGGTGGTTCCACATTCCGTAGGACCCCGGTTTCCCGGTCCCCCCTTGAGAAGAACCCTGTGCCCGGACACCTCTCCGAACTCCACCCTGTGAATGAAGTCAACACGAAAGGACAGTGACTCGCTCGTCCGTCGGCCGGAAAAAAATCCCAGGTTCCAAATACAGCTCGACAAGCGGCCTCTGTCCCCGGGAACACCTCGAAAGCCAAGCGGAGTTCCATGCCTCAACCCAAGACGAGGCCTGACTCTCCGTCCCAAGTCTGCAGGGACCCTGCGATCGGA
>NW_011432813.1:0-528 GCF_000754665.1 Bison bison bison
GGAAAAGACTCTGATGCTGGGAGGGATTGGGGGCAGGAGGAGAAGGGGACAGCAGAGGATGAGATGGCTGGATGGCATCACTGACTTGATGGACGAGAGTCTCAGTGAACTCCGGAAGTTGGTGACGGACAAGGAGGCCTGGCGTGCTGCGATTCATGGCGTCGCAAAGAGTTGGACACGACTAAGCGACTAATCTGATCTATTTCAAATTAAAACAATAACAATAATGCTGTTAAAATGCTGCACTCAATGTGCCAGGAAATTTGGAAAAATCATCAATGACTACAGGACAGGAAAAGTCAGTTTCACTCTCATCCCAAAGAGGGGAATTGTGATGGAATGCTCAAACTACTGCACAATCGTGCTCATTTCATATGCTGGCAATGTAATGCTCAAAATTCCTCAATCTAGTTTTCAACAATATGTGAACTGAGGACTTTCAAATGTACAAATAGGGTTAGGAAACACAGAGGAATGAGAGATCAAATTGCCAACATTCACTGGATCATAGACAAAGCATGGAATTCC
>NW_011432814.1:0-564 GCF_000754665.1 Bison bison bison
TTGTCTGCTCTATGTGAGTGATCACACCATTATGGTTATCTAGATGATTAAGTGGAGAAGGCAATGGCACCCAGCAGCAGGTGATTAAGACCTTTCTTTGATACAGTTCTCTTATACTCTTGCCAACACTTCATCACATTTTCTGCTTCTGCTAGGCTCATACCACTTCTGTCCTTGATTGTGCCCATGTTTGCAAGAAATATTCCCTTTGTGTCTCTAAGTTCCTTGGCAAGATTTCTAGTCTTTCCTATTCTATTGTTTCCTCTATTTTTACTGGCCTTATACACACACAATATCATATCCCCATTCAGTGTTTACGTTCAGATATGCTTCAAGTGTTTTTAATCCACTCCAGAAGAATTTAGTGTGATAGTTTATCAACATCCATTTTTTTCGTATTGTGACATGTTTTGAGCCTCCTTCATTCCCTCAGGTAAAATCACCCTATAAATTATCGTCATTCATTGATGCTGTGCTATTACAGACTTGAAGTGTCCATTTTGCTGATTGAGTCAAACTACTCCCTGTAGTTTACCACTATCCAGTTGTTCCAGTACTGGGGCA
>NW_011432815.1:0-511 GCF_000754665.1 Bison bison bison
GCACCCTTGATGCGACCCACAAAGTGCCCCGACATCCCGGTCTCCCTTGAGAGGAACACCGAAGTTTTCCGGCACCACTTCCTCTGAGCCTCTTCTACCCTCCTGATCTGGACAGGAGGGTCGACTACCTCTGCTTTGTCTGGAATGGGTTCCCGACCTTCCGGTCGCACCTCAGGATGAGGCCGGTCTCACGACGACATTCCAGACGAGGCCTCGTGGATGGTTCCACATACCGAAGGACCCCGATTTCCCGGTCCCCTCTTGATAAGAACCCGATGCCCGGACACCTCTTCGAACTCCACCCTGTGAATGAAATCAACACGAAGGGGTAGTTACTTGCCCGTGCATCGTCGGGAAAACAACCCCAGGTTCCAAATACCGCTCGACAAGTGGCCTGTCTCCCCGGGAACACCTCGACGAGGCAAGCGGAGTTCCATGCCTCAACACAAGACGAGGCCTGACTCTCTTTCCCAGGTCTGCAGGGACCCTGGGATCGGAGTCTGAAATCAGA
>NW_011432816.1:0-554 GCF_000754665.1 Bison bison bison
GTGATCAGGGCCTGCTGAGCTGCGTGATTCCTGCCGGCTCATCTGCATGACAATTGCCATCTGAGCTGCGTGATTCCTGTCGGCTCATCTGCTTGACAATTGCCAGCTGAGCTGCGTGATTCCTGCCTGGTCACGTGCTTGATTATTGCCAGTTGAGCAGCATGATTCGTCACTGCTGAGCTCCATGCTTACTGCCTGCTGATTGCGTGGTTCGTGTCTGCTCAGCTCTTTGAGTATTGCCTCCTGAGGTCCCTGTTCGGTCGCCACCTGCCGGGGACCAGCCCCCAACTGATAAAGGGTATTCGAAGGAGAGATGGCCTAGGCGACTATTCATATGCTAATCAGAGATGTCAAGAATAATAGTATGAGGAGAGCTCAGTAGGAAAATTCGGTGAGAAAAGAGACTGAGTAGCTTGGTTTACGCGGTAAGACCAATCAAAACTTCAAAGACAAGAAGTTTGCACCACTTACGTAGGCCCGCAAGGCGCCCGTCTCGAATAGCGAAAGGTGCCTCACCCTAGACCACCTCTCGAGTGGTCTTAGCAGCCCAGGCA
>NW_011432817.1:0-503 GCF_000754665.1 Bison bison bison
AACAACCCGCACATTTCTTCGTAGAATGCCACAGTGGAAGGAAAACAGGCCTTCAATATTAAGACCTAGATTTGCAAAAAAACTTGGAGCTTGGTGTTTTGTTTTGTTTTGTTTTGTTTGAATCAAACCACCACATCATTTACAATTTTTACACGTTCTAATTATTCGGTTCCAAAACACCAAACTTGTACTGCACACGGTCCCCATGGAAAGGCCCCCTCAGCAGGACAGCCACAGATGCTGCCATGAAAGGGCAGCAGGGTGCCCTCCTCCCTTGTTTTCTGCCTGGGCGGCCACCGGGTTTTGAAACCCATGCACCCTACTAAGTTTCTAGGGTGCAATTCGTGGACCCTTCCCTTTCCCATCCCAGCAGGTGGTCAAGGGCCCGCTGGCCTCCAAAGTGACCAGAAGCAGGGCTGGGCCAGCCGGCCAGAGTTCAGGGTTCTGGCCCTTGGACTTGCAGCGGACACTAGGCTGCTTGGGAAAACCGCGCGGCTCTGACC
>NW_011432818.1:0-782 GCF_000754665.1 Bison bison bison
AATAATTACTGGAGCTAGGTTATGGGAAATCTGCTTTCCCTACATACATATCTGTAAGTTTCCACATTAAAACTTTTGTTCAAAAAATAGAGAAGAACTCTGAAAGAGAACAAAACGAAATTTTTAAAAAGGCTATTGAAAGAGACAGCTACTATTGGGTTATTGTTTACCCACGTTCAAGTTCTTTGGGTGTCAGTTCTGGCCTTTATATTCATCAGGTTTTATTGGGCAACTTCAATTCAGTGGAGTTATCTGAAGAGAGATAGCTTTCTGAAGTGGAAAATAAAGCTTGGGGACTCCAACATCTTTGCTGCCACCCTCCAAATGATAGGTAGGCATTAGGAACAGTGTGAGAAATAAAAAGGAAGTACTGTCGTTTAACACAAGTAAAGAGCAGAGCAAATACTGAAAGAAAGTAAAGGAAGTAGGAAAATGTTAGGACACACAGAGAAAAGCAAACCAAAGAGCAGTCTTACTGTGAGGCCTGGGTT
The DNA here is from genome assembly GCF_000754665.1 of Bison bison bison. Lineage (NCBI taxonomy): Eukaryota > Metazoa > Chordata > Mammalia > Artiodactyla > Bovidae > Bison > Bison bison. The sequence goes on from NW_011432818.1 coordinate 492, forward strand.
GCTCAGTCACTTCATGTCTGATTCTTTGTGATCCCATGGACTGTAGCCCACCAGGCATCTCTGGCCATAGGATTCTCCAAGCAAGAATACTGACGTGGATTGCCATGCCCTTCTCCAGGGGATCTTTCTGACCTAGGGATCGAACCCACGTCTATTCTTGCTTTTCAGGCAGATTCTTTACCCACTGAACCACCTGGGAAGATTTACTTGTCCTCGTGTTTCACCTGGCGGAAGTAGGTGAAAGAGGTCCGAGAGCCTCTCCTGGAAATGGGCGTGGGGGCAGGGCTCACC
>NW_011432819.1:0-636 GCF_000754665.1 Bison bison bison
GAGGCACGATACTGGATGCTTGGGGCTAGTGCACTGGGATGACCCAGAGGGATGGTGTGTGGAGGGAGGAGGGAGGAGGGTTCAGGTTGGGAAACACAGGTATACCTGTGGCGGATTCATTTTGATATTTGGCAAAACTAATACAATTTGTAAAGTTTAAAATAAAATAAAATTAAAAAAAAAACCAATTAGGGCAGAAATACATGAAAAAAAAGCACAGGAAACTATAGCAAAACTCAGCAAAATAAACGCTGGTTCTTTAAGAAGATAAATAAAATAGACAATCCATTAGCAAAACTCAATCAAGAAAGAAAGGGGGGATAAATCAAAATCAACAAAATTAGAAAGGAAAATGGATAAATCACAACAGACAACACAGAAGTACAAAGGATCATAAAAGACTACTATCAGCAGCTATAGGACAATAAAATGGACAACTTGGAAGAAATGAACAAATTCCTAGAAAAGTATAACAATCCAAAACTAAACCAGGAAGAAATAGATAATCCCAACATACCCATCACAAGCATGGAAAGCAAAACTGTAATCAAAAATCTTCCATCGAACAAAAATGAAGCTCAGGACCAGATGACTTTTCACCCTCATGGTTACCCTGGACACCTGGAGAGAACAAGA
>NW_011432820.1:0-533 GCF_000754665.1 Bison bison bison
GAGAGGCACTGTCTGGATGATACTACACTTTCTCTTTCATTTTTTAATTGTAAAGATTTTATGATCTATTGAAACTAGTATCTATGGCTTTCTTTAATCCAGAACATTATCATGTTAGGAGATTCTATTTCAGATTGGAAATATGGAAGGAAATAAAGATCTAAACAGTAAAATTTGAAGTTTTGGCAATAGAATTTTAATTAGTGTTGACAGTTTATTCCTGTGAAACAATTTTTTAATCATCCTAATAATAGTGATAGTTCATTGACTGAACATGTTCCAGGAATATTATTTCTATTATTTCAACTGAACCTTATACTAGATTAGTGTATATTATCATGATCATGCTTCATATTACATTTCTGATTCAGAAAAAAAAATCAAGGCACTGAAAAAACATAAAACCTGCCCAACTTTACCCCATAAGTAAGTAGCAAAACTGGGTTAAGGTAAGACAGCCAAACTCCAGATTCCAAGCTTGTATTCCTCTGCCATATGCCTCATGTGTTAGGCGGCCTTACAAAATTCTAATG
>NW_011432821.1:0-622 GCF_000754665.1 Bison bison bison
AAAAAGCAACAACAGAAAACCTATTATGCCAAACAAAAGAAGTCTGACACAAATGCAAACACAAGATCCGGTTTTTATGAAATCCTAGAAAATAGATCTAATCTCTCGAAACCAGCAAATCATTGGCTGCCTGGTGTTGATCAAAATGGTTGGGAAAAGGACAAGAGAAGATTTGTGGTGATGGAAACATTCTGTATCTTGCTTGTGGTGGCTGTACATGGGTGTATTTATCTGTCAGAAAACATAAAACTATACCCTTAAAATTTTACTGCATGTGGATTATACTAAGGTCATGAAACGATACTTAACATGGTTTGTCACTAGAGAAATGCAAGTTAAAACACAATGATAAACTATCTCACATCTAAGATAGCTTCAATGTAAAGATCAGAAACAACAGAATATGACAAGAGTGCACAGGATTAACAAGTGGTGGGAGAACGTGGAGACACTGGAACCCTGTATCTTGCTGGGGAGAATGGAAGATGATGTGGCCACTGTGGAAAAAATTCACACATTCCTCAAAAAGTTAAAATTGACCTATGAGCTGGCAAAACTGTTAGGGGAAGCACACTAATTGAAACTGCCCACCCTGGCCAGGCACCATAGTAACCATTTGCAT
>NW_011432822.1:0-562 GCF_000754665.1 Bison bison bison
GAGAGTGAAAAAAGTTGGCTTTAAAAGCTCAACCTTCAGAAAAACGAAGATCATGGCATCTGGTCCCAACACTTCATGGGAAATAGATGGGGAAACAGTGGAAACAGTGTCAGACTTCATTTTTGGGGGCTCCAAAATCACTGCAGATGGTGACTGCAGCCATGAAATTAAAAGAGGCTTACTCCTTGGAAGGTAAAGTTATGACCAACCTAGATAGCATATTGAAAAGCAGAGACATTACTTTGCCAACAAAGGTCGTCTAATCAAGGCTATGGTTTTTCCTGTGGTCATGTATGGATGTGAGAGTTGGACTGTGAAGAAGGCTGAGTGCTGAGAATTGATGCTTTTGAACTGTGGTGTTTGGAGAAGACTCTTGAGAGTTCCTTGGACTGCAAGGAGATCCAACCAGTCCATTGTGAAGGAGATCAGCCCTGGGATTTCTTTGGAAGGAAGTGATGCTAAAGCTCGAAACTCCAGTACTTTGGCCACCTCCATGCGAAGAGTTGACTCATTGGAAAAGACTCTGATGCTGGGAGGGATTGGGGGCAGGAGGAGAAGGGGA
>NW_011432823.1:0-545 GCF_000754665.1 Bison bison bison
CTGATCTCGGAAGCTAAGCAGGGTCGGGCCTGGTTAGGATCTTGGATGGGAGACCACCTGGGAATCCCGGGTGCTCGAGGCTTTTTGCCTACCAGAAGAGGTCCTTTAGCCCCCGCCGCGCGTCCCGATTCTTGGATGCCCCCCCGCAGCCCCCAGCCCCCTCCCGGGCCGCGGGGAGCGGCTGGCCGGGGCCCCGACTCCCGCTGCAGACCTGGGTTGCCTCCGCGCGGCCCGCGAGCCCCTCCGCATTCGCATTCGGCTTCCAGGACACCCGACGACCGGCAGTCCCGTCTCCATCTGGGGCTCCTTTGGCTTGCCTCCGGCAATCCCGGGGCTTGCACCGACTCCAGCCAGAGCCCCGGCCCCGCCCCACCCCCTGCCTCGCAGGCGATCGCGCATGCGCATGTGCGCGCACACGACCAGGTAGATGTGCCCAAACGGGGCATCTATCTTGTTCACTTATACCGTGGGTGGATCTATGCCTGGGAGTCGGACTGCGGAACCATAGGCTACTTCCACTTTTAGTTCGTTCGGGAACCTCCATA
>NW_011432824.1:0-515 GCF_000754665.1 Bison bison bison
TACAATAATCTGGGCTGTAGGTTATTTTCTTTCATCATTTTAAGTATGTCTTGCCATTCCCTCCTGGCTTGAAGAGTTTCTATTGAAAGATCAGCTGTTATCCTTATGGGAATTCCCTTGTGTGTTATTTGTTGTTTTTCCCTTGCTGCTTTTAATATTTGTTCTTTGTGTTTGATCTTTGTTAATTTGATTAATATGTGTCTTGGGGTGTTTCTCCTTGGGGTTTATCCTGTTTGGGACTCTCTGGGTTTCTTGGACTTGGGTGATTATTCCTTCCCCATTTTAGGGAAGTTTTCAACTATTATCTCCTCAAGTATTTCTCATGGTCGTTTCTTTTTGTCTTTCTTCTTCTTGGAACCCCTATGATTCGAATGTTGTAGCGTTTAATATTGTCCTGGAGTCTCTGTAGATTGTCCTCATTTCTTTTAATTCGTTTTTCTTTTATCCTCTCCTGATTCATTTTATTTCTACCATTCTATCTCTAATTCACTATCCTATCTTCTGCCTCTGTTATC
>NW_011432825.1:0-549 GCF_000754665.1 Bison bison bison
CAGACACACCCGGGGAGACAGGCATTCATGTAGAGTGGAAGCAAAGAACCCCGCTCTGCTCTCGAGTCGCGACGGGTATCTCTTGGAGCTCACTGGGTGGAATAAAGGGAGTCAAGCCTCCTGAGGCGTTGGAGAGAGGTCGAGAGATTGGTCTCTAGACCATACAGGAGACGAAGGCCCTCAAGTCGCGATGTCGGGGGAGGCTCGTTGTTGTTCTCGAGCGGCGGCCCCAGTGTGCGCTTTCTCACGAGGTACGACGGCGAGGTCAGTGAGCCTCTCGTGGGGCGCCAGGGTAGTCGGGTCTCCATGCGAGTGGCGAGGGGGAGCGCGTCATTGCTCTCGAGCCATGGTAGGGTGCCGGGGACCAGTCCCGGCTGATCCAGGGTATTCTAAGGAGAGACGGCGTAGGCGAAGATCAGGAAACAACTGCTTAAATAAATGTTAATAAGGATATAAAGAGTAATAGAATGAGGATAGCTCAGTGAGGAAATTCAGTGGACAAAAGAGCTGAATAATTCAGCCAGAAGGTAAGAGAAAGAACGACATGGT
>NW_011432826.1:0-507 GCF_000754665.1 Bison bison bison
TTTGATTCTGGAGATAAACCAAAAAGAAAAGGATGTAGAGTATGTTTTCCAGGGCCTTCACCTGATACTCTACCATTCCCTACCCTCCATCATTTTTTTAAACAGAGCTTCATGGTGGCAGAGGACATGGCGCCTGACGTTGCTAGACTCTTGGGGGTGCAAGTGCACTGTATCCCGAGTTTCAGTATGCAAGCACAACAGACTAACATGTGGCTAGTGGCCCTGTGTAAGGATAATTTGTAAAGATATTCCAATGGCGGGATTCCAATTGGAAGTAAGTCTATTTTTTCCTGTAGGTGGGAAATAGACTACCGGAAATTGAGGATGTGTAGGTAATGAAATTCTAGCCCAAACCAAGGACACTGTTCCATATGAACACAGATTAAGAATGAAAGGTACAACAATAGGAAATACAGATGTAGGTAATGAAGGGCTTATATGGTTCCCTCCTCTTGGTCATTTCCTATGTTACTCCTGTATAACCATAGCACAGTGTTTAGAAGTCCT
>NW_011432827.1:0-598 GCF_000754665.1 Bison bison bison
AAAGTTCCCCGGCATCCCGGTCTCCCTGGAGAGGAACACCGAGGTTTTCCGGCACCAATTCCTCTGAGCCCCTTCACCCTCCTGATCTCCACAGGAGGGTCGACTCCCCTGCTTTGTCTGGAAGGGGTTCCGACCTTCCGGTCGCACCTCAGGATGAGGCCGGTCTCACGACGACATTCCAGACGTGGCCTCGTGGGTGCTTCCACATTGCGAAACACCCCGATTTCCGGGTCCCCTCTTGGTAAGAACCCGATGCCCGGACACCTCTCCGAACTCCACCCTGTGAATTAAGTCAACACGAAGGGGCAGTGACTCACCCGTGCATCGTCCGGAAAAACCCAGATTCCAAATCGAGCTCGACAAGTGGCCTCTCTCCCCGGGGACACCTCGAGAGGCAAGCGGAGTTCCATGCCTCAACCCAAGACGAGGCCTCACTCTCCTTTCCCCAGTCTGTAGGTACCCTGCGATCGGAGTCTGAAATCAGAGGAACCCTGAGGTTCCTGCCTCAACTGGAGATGAGGCCCTCTTCCAATGCACCAAACCCCGTGGAGTCCCGAGACGGCCCCCCCCCACTCCAGTTTCCCCTGACCTTCTCAGA
>NW_011432828.1:0-567 GCF_000754665.1 Bison bison bison
AAAATGTTACATAGTGCCTCGGTTTGTTCTAAGGTAAAATTGCTATATCGTTATATCTAGTCACAAGCTTGTCAACAAGAAAGTACCTCGAAAGAACAGGAACAAAACGAAAAATTAAATGTGATATGAGCTTTTAGATAAACTATGAACACTAATTACACTCTGAAATATCTGCCTATGAGAGTCTTGATTGAAGGCAGAGGAGAAGGGGACGACAGAGGCTAAGATGGTTGGATGGCTTCACTGATTCGATGGACATGAGTTTGAGCAAGCCCCTGGAGTTGGTGATGGACACGGAAGCCCAGCGTCCTGCAGGCCACGGGGTCCCAAAGAGTCAGACACGACTGAGCCACTGAACTGAACTGAACATACAATCGTTTCTCCAGGTAGTTTGGGTTACCCGAGTTTCTATCCTGTGCTAAACTAAGTGACGACAGTGTACTGAAGAGCTGGGTCATTTCCAAATAAATTAAAGTTCTGAAACATTCACGCCTTGAAAGGACCTCCCTTCTACACAGAAACAAAAGAGATTTTTGACTATCCAATAATAGTGTCTGGCACCATCCT
>NW_011432829.1:0-523 GCF_000754665.1 Bison bison bison
CCCTCCCCCACCCCCGCCAGGAGCCGCCCCCCGCCCCGCGCCGCCCCGCCCCTGCCATGCTCCCGGTGCCTTCCCAGCCACAGTGGGGATCCCCGGAGCACAACTGGGACCGCCCCCCATCCCCGCCACGACCCGATTCCCGACCCGCACCGCCCGGCTTCGCCCCGCCCCGGGCGCGCTCCCGGTGCGCTGCCCACCTTCACCACGGGCTCCCGGTGAGCCCCGCCCCCACGCCCGGTTCCAGGAGAGCCTCTGGGACCTCGCTCCCGCCTCCGGTGAAACGGGAGGACAATCCATCCAGCCCACAGAGGCAATCCAAGCTGTCTAGAATTCAGGGATCCAACGAGGACTACGGAAAGGAAAGATGACCTGACCTAGGAGGGCCATGATATTCTATAGAACCGGACAAAGTTGGTTTCCAAGGAAACTTGATTCCTTGGAACCCGAAAGCTGGTTCTTTTCATATGCAATTCCAAACCATGAGCTCCTTATCAAAGCCTGCCTGGCCGCCAGCCCCACCCCC
>NW_011432830.1:0-540 GCF_000754665.1 Bison bison bison
AGCCTGCTTCGTCACATGTTTAGAGTCTGCTTAACCACTTCATTACAGTTTGCTCAGCTCCTTGACGATTTCCTGCTCCTCTCCGTGAATAGTGCCCTCTTAGCCAAGTGATTAGTGCCTGCTCAGCTCTTTGATTATTGCCTCCTGAAGCCCGTGATCAGTGCATGATAGCCACGTGATCAGCGCCTCTGAGTCACGTGATCAGCGCCCTCAGTCTCGTGATCAGTGCCTCTCAGTCACGTGATCAGCGCCCCTCCAGTCACGTGATCAGTGCATGCTCAGTCACGTGATCAGTGCCTCTCAGTCACGTGATCAGTGCCTCTCAGTCACGTGATCAGTGCATGCTCAGTCACGTGATCAGTGCATGCTCAGCACGGAGTCAGTGCATGCTCAGCCACGTGATCAGGGCCTGCTCAGTCACGTGATCAGGGTCTGCTGAATCAAGGGAGTTAGCGCTTGCTCAGCTGCATGCTTAATCCTGCTCAGCTGCGTGACTCGTGCCTGATCAGCTGTGTGATTAGTCCCTGGTCAGCTGCGTGA
>NW_011432831.1:0-586 GCF_000754665.1 Bison bison bison
GCCGATTATCAAGCGGATGAGCGGGCAGGTGCTGACTGGCTCAGGTGGCGATTATCAAGCAGATGAGCGGGTAGGTGTCGTGTGGCTCAGCTGGCGAATATTAAGCAGATGAACGGGCAGGTGTCCCGGGGTCAGCTGGCGATTATCAAGCAGATGAGTGGGCAGGTGTCGCGTGCTCAGGTGGCGATTATCAAGCAAATGAGCGGGCAGGTGTCGCGTGGCTCAGCTGGCGATTACCAAGCAGATGAGCGGGCAGGTGTCGAGCGGCTCAGCTGGCGATTATCAAGCAGATGAGCGGGCAGGTATCCCGCGGCTCATTTGGCGATTATCAGGCAGATGAGCGGGCAGGTGTCGCGCGGCTCAGCTGGCATTTTTCAAGCAGATGAGCAGGCAGGTGTCGCGAGGCTCAGATGGCGATTATCAAGCAGATGATCGGGTAGGTGTCGTGTGGCTCAGCTGGCGAATATTAAGCAGATGAACGGGCAGGTGTCCCGGGGTCAGCTGGCGATTATCAAGCAGATGAGTGGGCAGGTGTCGCGAGGCTCAGTTGGAGATTTTCAAGCAGATAAGCGGGCAGGTGTCACGA
>NW_011432832.1:0-1043 GCF_000754665.1 Bison bison bison
GATCACGAAGCTGATCATGCACTGATAATGTGACTGTGCAGGCACTGATCACGTGGCTGATCATGCACTGATCACGTGGCTGATCATGCACTGATCTCGTGGCTGATCATACACTGATCACGTGGCTGATCACACACTAATCACGTGTCTGATCATGCACTGATCACGTGGCTGATCTTAAACTGATCACATGACTTATCATGCACTGATCAGGTGCCTGATCATGCACTGATCACCTACATGACCATGCACTAATCATTTGGCTGATCATACCCTGATTACGTGACTGCGCATGCACTGATCACTTGGCTGATCATGCACTGATAACATGGCTATCATGCACTGATCACGTGACTGTGCATGCACTGATCACATGGCTTATGATGCACTGCTCACGTGGGTGATCGTGCACGTATCACGTGGCTGATCATACACTGATCACGTGGCTTATCATGCACTAATCACGTGTCTATCATGCACTGATCACGTGACTGCGCATGAACTGAACACGTACCTGTTCCTGCACTGTTTATGTGGCTATCATTCACTGATCACGTGGCTGATCATGCATTGATCACGTGATTGATTATGCACTGATTGCATAGCTGTCATGCACGGATCACATGACTGCCCATGCCATGATCACGTGACTGATCATGCACTGATCACGTAGCGTATCATGCACTCATCACGTGGCTAATCATACATTGATCACGTAACTAATCATGCACTAATCACTTGGCAATCTTGCACTGATCACTTGGCTCATCATGCACTGATCATGACGCTATCATGCACTGATCACATGACGGCGCATGAATTGGTCATGTGGATATTATACACTGATCATGTGACAGATCGTGCACTAACAACGTGACTGATCATGCAGTGATCACGTGACTGCTCATGCACTAATCACGTGGCTATCATGCACTGATCACGTGGCGGATCATACACTGATCACGTGCCTGATCATGCACTGATCACGAAGTGATCATACACTGATCACCTGATTGTGCATGCACTGATCCCGTGGCTGAAAA
>NW_011432833.1:0-532 GCF_000754665.1 Bison bison bison
TTTCCGACTCACAGGTTAAGGGTTTGGGGACACAGCATTTATCTTCCCTTTAAAGAATGAATCCATGAGTTAACTCTCAGCCCAGGCATGAAGCAACCACGATCCACATGGCCTTGTTTGGCTTTGAACCTGGGAAAACTAACAGTTCATGTAGACTTGACCTAAAAATAACCCTTCCCTCTATTCTATATGAATTCATCTCTGGTTTCTGGTGAGCCACCCCATGCTTTCTTGGGTGTGTGACCTCCTTGCTGAGGCAACAGGACCCTTCCCTGATGTACAGAGATGCCCCTGGGTGCTATCTGCAGGATTAACATAGCTGCAAAGGACTCATCTTTAGACCTTGCCAAGGAAAATAAGCCACTGAAATTGTGCAATTCATGACAAGGGCCATTTTCCAACTGATGAGGAACCATGGCAAGAAACTCCCTTGAAACTCACCATGGCACCCTGACCCCTTTTGGAAATGCCCTTCTATGAAAAGTCATGCCTGGTCTTGCACATAAAACTGCATCATCAGCTTCCTTAAAAG
>NW_011432834.1:0-501 GCF_000754665.1 Bison bison bison
GCGCGACCCCTGCCTGCTCATCTGCCTGATACTCGCCATCTGAGCCGCGTGACACCTGCCTGCTCATCTGCCTGATACTCGCCAGCTGAGTTCCACGACACCTGCCTGATCATCTGCTTGATACTCGACAGCTCAGCCCCGTGACACCTGCCTGCTCATCTGCTTGATACTCGCCAGCTGAGCCACGCGACACCTGCTGCTCATCTGCCTGATAGTCATCAGCTGAGCCCCGCGACACGTACCTGCTCATCTGCCTGATACTCGCCAGCTGAGCCCCGCGACACCTTCCTGATCATCTGCCTGATAATCGCCCGCTGAGCCGCGGGACATCTCCCTGCTCATCTGCCTGATAATCGCCAGCTGAGCCCTGTGACACCTGCCTGCTCATCTGCCTGATACTCGCCAGCTGAGCCGCGCGACACCTGCCTGCTCATCTGCCTGATACTCGCCAGCTGAGCCCCGCGACACCTGCCTGCTCATCTGCCTGATACTCGCCAGCTC
>NW_011432835.1:0-641 GCF_000754665.1 Bison bison bison
CTGTTCTATACATCTGTGTGCCTTTTGCTCTCTCGCATACAGGGTTATCATTACCGTCTTTCTAAATTCCATATATATGCGTTGGTATACTGTATTGGTGTTTTTCTTTCTGGCCTACTTCACTGTGTATAATAGGCTCCAGTTTCATCCACCTCATTAGAACTGGTTCAAATGTATTCTTTTTAATGGCTGAGTAATACTCCATTGTGTATATGTACCACTGCTTTCTTATCCATTCATCTCATGATGGACATCTAGGTTGCTTCCATGTCCTGCTATTATAAACAGTGCTGTGATGAACATTGGGGGTACATGTGTCTCTTTCTATTCTGGTTTCCTCAGTGTGTATGCCCAGCAGTGGGATTGCTGGGTCATAAGGCAGTTCTATTTCCAGTTTTTTAAGGAATCTCCACACTGTTCTCCATAGTGGCTGTACTAGTTTGCATTCCCACCAACAGTGTAAGAGAGTTCCCTTTTCTCCACACCCTCTCCAGCATTTATTGCTTATAGACTTTTGGATCACAGCCATTCTGACTGGCGTGAAATGGTACCTCATAGTGGTTTTGATTTGCATTTCTCTGATAATGAGTAATGTTGAGCATCTTTTCATGTGTTTGTTAGCCATCTGTATGTCTTCTTTG
>NW_011432836.1:0-633 GCF_000754665.1 Bison bison bison
CACGTGATCAGTGCATGCACTGTCACGTGTTCAGTGTATGATCAGCTTCGTGATCAGTGCATGGTCAGCCACGTGATCAGTGAATGATCAGGCACGTAAAGATTGCATGATCAGTCACGATATCAGTGTATGATAGCAAGGTTATCAGTGCATGATCAGCCAGGTGATCAGTGCATGATCAGCTTCGTGATCAGTGCATGCTCAGCCACGTGATCAGTGAATGATCAGGCACGTGAAGATTGCATGATCAGTCATGATATCAGTGTATGATAGCAAGGTTATCAGTGCATGATCAGCCAGGTGATCAGTGCATGATCAGCTTCGTGATCAGTGCATGCACTGTCACGTGTTCAGTGTATGATCAGCTTCGTGATCAGTGCATGATCAGCCACGTGATCAGTGCATGATCAGCTTCGTGATCAGTGCATGCACAGTCACGTGATCAATGCATGTGCAGTCTGGTGATCAGTGCATGATCAGGCATGTGATCAGTGCATGATCAGGCACGTGATCAGTTCATGATCAGGCATGTGATCAGTGCATGATCAGTCACATGATGAGTGTATGGTCAGCCACGTGATCAGTGAATGATAGCCACGTGACCCCTGCATGATCAGTCACGTGATCAGTGCA
>NW_011432837.1:0-607 GCF_000754665.1 Bison bison bison
TTTGGAGATATAATGTACACTGTGCATTCTTTTTAGAGAAAAAAAGTACAGGTACCACCAAAAAATTGTTAGACAAATATCACTTATTCAGAAATTGCCTTGGATTACATGAAAAGGAAAATGTGTAATGAGGAAAGCTATGTGTTTAGAATAGTATATTCTAAACCTAATGCTACCTTCAAAAGGGGTGGGACTGCAGAGGTGGTGGTGTCTTTCTCTGTCGATAGGCCTAATCTTTTTGTGCTGAACTCAGGTGACATGAGAAGAACAGTGTGGCTACTGCGTATGTGCTTGCTTGCTTACTTAACAGTCGTGCACTAGCTTGGGCCCTGGTAACAACCATGCTTCTCCATGCTGGATTTTACCTCTGCCTGTGCTACGTGGATAAGCAAGTCAACTGTTCAGAGTTTCCTCAGTTAAATTCACCAAACATTTATTGCAACTGTACCATGTGGAAGATATTGTTCTAGGCATTATAAGGGATACAACTGAAGTGATCTGAAAGGCATCAAAGAAGAGCTGTAATTAACTGCTGAATAAGGATGAGTTTAGGAGACACATGAATGCAGAATGCTTGGTTTCATTTTGGAACATTGATCCAGTGTAC
>NW_011432838.1:0-540 GCF_000754665.1 Bison bison bison
GGACCTCCCTTTTACACAGAAACAAAAGAGATTTTTGACTATCCAATAATAGTGTCTGGCACCATCCTGACATGTGAAACGTAAGAAAGCAATTTTTTTTGTTTTGTTTTGGTTTCGTGATCTTGGGTGGTCTGTGTGTGTGTGTGTGTGTGTGTGTACGTGCGTGCGTGCGTGCGGGGGAGGGGAGGGGCGCTACTATCATTGATAGGTATGTTCACCAATCTGTCGAATGCCAATATAAAAGTCAGTTCTTGGTTGCTGAAGGGAAATGTATGACTTGGTATTAAAAGAAGGTATGTGGCATGAAATCGCATTTTCTGAAGGAAAACGACGTCGTTCTTTCTTCCAGGTGGCAGTTTCAGGATGGGAGAAGCAAAGGAATGGGTACAGAATGGGATAAGGAGGTTGTAGGGAAAGTGGACCCCCAGAAAAGAGTGTTGTGCCTAGCACAAGGTTTCTTGAGAGGTTGAACTGCCTTTGCTAATGGATTTTAAGTTTCTTTACCTCTTCCGTGATCTCTTCTAGGTTGACCTAGAACAG
>NW_011432839.1:0-553 GCF_000754665.1 Bison bison bison
AACTTCAAGAATGTGCAGTGAAGGTGCTAAATCTGTCATAAAATAGAAAGCTCTGCCCTCCCTGAGCCAAACATCCAGTTTTCTGACACCTATTTGCTGTTGACTCGAAAGAGATGTTTCACCTTTTATTATTCAGGTCTGTGAGCACAAGATCCCCAAAGAAGGATGCCAGTATACTGACAGTCCAGTTTGCTGGCTTGCACAACTTCTACGAGCATACATGTTCCATTTAGTAATCCAATAATCCAACAGCCATGTGATAATCATGGGTTATGTCTTATCCCAGGCCCACTATTAGTTTGCTGTGGCAGCTTTGGGCAAATTACTTTTTTCTGAAGCTCAGTTTCTTCATTGGTAAGCCAGAATAATGACAGTCTCTGCTTCCTAGGATTTGTTGTGAGGATTAAAATAAGAGAAAGTTCAGAGTGCTTAAAATAGAGCCTGGCATATTAGAATCACCCAATAAAAGTTAACTATTTTCTTCATCAGCATTATTACTGGTGTGTGTAATGGAACTAGGAAGCAAGTTAAGGGTAGGACAATGCCTATTTCT
>NW_011432840.1:0-650 GCF_000754665.1 Bison bison bison
CACTTCTTAGCGTAAAATTTAGATCATCTGGAGTTTTTTATATTACAGTTGATGTTGAGAGTAGGCTGAACACTTTCTGTGATATGTGTGTGTGTGTGTGTGTGTATAATCTTGAGAGAAGAGTTTATGTTGAGTAGAAGTTGGAAAACGAAAGTGAAGATATTCAAGAATAGTGCAGGCCCTCAGTTTTAGGAATTACAAAGTGCTGGAAGTTGTCAGTGTGAAGAATATAATCTGAGTCTTGTGTGTAGCCATAATTTCTTCTAGAAACAATATTCCTAGTTTGGGCTTATATTTGATAGCGTTAACTGGAGACTTAAAATTTTAAGAATGAGAGGGTGGACATAAAAATGCCAACCTGCTGAACACCGTGTGATTCACACGGTTGTGGTAAAATACTTACTGCAGACACTAACTGTACAGCTAAGTTGTGTGTGTGTGTGTGTGTAACAAGAAGCTCGTGTTACTTTGCTCCCCTCCTTTCTCAAATTTTGTATGTATAAAATGAATACTGTTGTAATTCAGGAAACTTGTGAAATAGAATAGTTCTGTAGGGGCAGTTTGCGTGTTTATTTATTTAAAATAAATTTGGATTTACTTAGATTGGCTATCTGCATCTGTAGACAGGCTTATTGGTAGAACTATTTCCT
>NW_011432841.1:0-704 GCF_000754665.1 Bison bison bison
GCCCGGTCTGGCAGGCGCTTTCTGGGCACAAACGGAGCAACACTCTGGCTGTGGAGCCGCCTCCCCAAGCCAGGGGCACCGGGACCCTGATTCCCTCCGTGCGGCGCTCAGTCTGGGCGGGGAAGCACCAGCTTGGGAATGCAGCCTGGGGCGCTTCCTTTCCCTCGGAAAGAGGTCTCCCTGCGGGAGGCTTGGGCAGTGTGCACACCCCCAGCCCCTAAGCCCTCTGCAAGGACGCCTGGCTCCTAGGTCCGAAGGGAAGGCGGGAGTAGGCTGAGCTGAGGCACCAGTCAGGCACCAGTCACGTCTCCCACACTCCCGCAGCCTGCTCCTTCCCGGGCGCGAACGCTAGAAGCCGGGCAGGGCTTGGGGAGGCTCGCCCAGCCCAGAGCAGCCTCTCGGCCGGGGCTCTGTGCTATCGCGCCTGGGCGCAGAGCTGGAGCTCCGCCGCTGTGGAAGCTCACTCGTCCTTCCCAGTAACAGGCTTGCAAGCACCCGCCGGCAGCCAGCCTCTTCTCTCCCGCGTTCCGGGCATTGGGCTCCAAACCTGGGACCAAAGTACTACCCGGACCTCACTGATCAGGGGCTGGTTCCCCTGCGCTGCGGCTGTGCTAGGGAGCCCAAACGCACAGGGGAAGCCCGCACAGCACATCCACCTGCCTCTAGGCGGGTGGACAGCTCCAGGGAAGGCCCGGTCTGGCAGG
>NW_011432842.1:0-509 GCF_000754665.1 Bison bison bison
GAAATCTTTTGTTAGCTTTGGCTAAGTGGAGAAGTATTGCTTCACGGTGACTTGTGTGATCCTACCTGACTGTTCTCAACCCTTTTGATATCTATGCACTGCTGCTGCTACTGCTGCTGCTGCTGCTGCTGCTGCGAAGTCGTTTCAGTCGTGTCCGAGTCTGTGTGACCCCATGGACGGCAGCCCACCAGGCCCCGCGGTCCCTGGGGTTCTCCAGGCAAGAACACTGGAGTGGGTTGCCATGTCCTCCTCCAATGCATGAAAGTGAAATGTGAAAGTGAAGTCGCTCAGTCGTGCCCGACTCTGAGCGACCCCATGGACTGCAGCCTACCAGGCTCTTCCGTCCATGAGATTTTCCAGGCAAGAGTACTGGAGTGGGGTGCCATTGCCTTCTCCCATATCTATTCACAAGCCTGCCTAAATCATTGACTTCTAGCCACCTTTGGGATGCCAATCGACCACCTACCCTTACCAGGCCACAGCGGAGAGAAAACACTTACCACAGGAGG
>NW_011432843.1:0-509 GCF_000754665.1 Bison bison bison
TTTTTTCCCCCCACAGAAATGGAACATTAGTTCTAAATTTGTATGGAATAACAAAAAAGCCCTCTGAATAACCAAAACAACCTTGACAAAGAATGAAACTAGAAATATCACACTTCCTCACTTCATATTATAATACAAAGCTGTAGTAACAAAATAGTATGAAACTGGCATAAAAACAACACAAAAGGTCAACGGAAACAGAATACAGAGCCCAGAAATGAAGCCACACATATATATGGACAATTAATTAATGACAGAGGAGCCAAGAATACACAATGGGAAGGGAAAGAACAGTCTCTTCAGTTGATGGTGTTGAGAAGACTGAACAGCCTCGTACAAGAGAATGAGACTGAACACTATCACACACCACTCATAATAATTAACTCACAATGGGTTAAAAACTTAAATGTAACACCTGAAACTATAAAACTCCTACAAGAAAACAGGGGGTAAGCTTCTTGACACTGGCCTTGGCAATGATATTTTGGGTTTGACGTCAGAAGTGAAGG
>NW_011432844.1:0-542 GCF_000754665.1 Bison bison bison
GCCTCTCAGTCACGTGATCAGTGCATGCTCAGTCACGTGATCAGTGCATGCTCAGCCACGTGATCAGGGCCTGCTCAGTCACGTGATCAGGGTCTGCTGAATCAAGGGATTAGCGCTTGCTCAGCTGCATGCTTAATCCCTGCTCAGCTGCGTGACTCGTGCCTGATCAGCTGTGTGATTAGTCCCTGCTCAGCTGCGTGATTAGTGCCTGCTCAAGACCTGGTTAGGAGCCGGCTGAGTGACGTGATTAGAGTCTGCTTAGCCACTTCATGGCAGTCTGCTCAGCTCCATGATTATTGCCGTGCTAAGCTGCGTGATTCCTGCCTGCTCAGCTTCTTGATTATTGCCTGCTGAGCTGCGTGATTCCTGCTTGCTCAGCTCCATATTTATTGCCTGCTGAGCTGCGTGATTCCTGCCTGCTCAGCTTCTTGATTATTGCATGCTGAGCTGCGTGATTCTGTTTGCTCAGCTCCATGATTTTGCCTGCTGAGCTGCGTGTTCCTGCTTGCTCAGCTCCATGTATTTTGCTTGCTGAGCTGCAG
>NW_011432845.1:0-770 GCF_000754665.1 Bison bison bison
TCCCATGATCAGCGCCTGTCAGTCACTGATCATTGCCTGATAAACACGTGATCAGTGCATGATGAGCCATGTGATCAGTGCCCGATCAGCCACATCATCAGTGCATGCGCAGTCATGCAGTCAGGGCAGTGATAGCCACGTGATCAGTGCATGCTCAGGTCACGTGGTCTGGACTTGATCAGCCAGTGATCAGTGCCTGCAGAGTCACGTGATCAGGGCCGGCTGAGCTGCGTGATTCCTGTCGGCTCATCTGCTTGACAATTGCCAGCTGAGCTGCGTGATTCCTGCCTGGTCACGTGCTTGATTATTGCCAGTGAGCAGCATGATTCGTCATTGCTGAGCTCCATGCTTATTGCCTGCTGATTGCGTGGTTCGTGTCTGCTCAGCTCTTTGAGTATTGCCTCCTGAGGTCCCTGTTCGGTCGCCACCTGCCGGGGACCAGCCCCAACTCATCCAGGGTATTCGAAGGAGAGATGGCCTAGGCGACTATTTATATGCTAATCAGAGATGTCAAGAATAATAGTATGAGGAGAGCTCAGTAGGAAAATTCGGTGGAGAAAGGAGACTGAGTAGCTTGGTTTACGCGGAAGACCAATCAAACTTCAAGACAAGAAGTTTGCACCACTTACGTAGGCCGCAGGCGCCCTCTCGAATAGCGAAAGGTGCCTCACCCTAGACACCTTCTCGAGTCGGTCTTAGCAGCCCAGGCCTAATTAGTAAGCGTGGTGGGTTCCGCGCTCCAGATGAAGACTCAGCTGGAAGTTAAAGGG
>NW_011432846.1:0-602 GCF_000754665.1 Bison bison bison
AGGCCGAGGCCGGGCCGAGCCCCCCGCCAGTCTCCTTCCTTCTGTCACCGTGCGTCACCTCCTCACTTACACTAGTGTAAATGAGTGTTATCACTTCTCCCACAGAATGAAGGTGTGTGTTGCAGGAGAGCTGGAGCGAGCTCACTGGTGACACAAATCTTAAAACTATAGAGAGAGGGAGTTGGAGGGAGGGAGACTGATAAATAGACTTATGTGCCCTGGCTTTAGACTGTAGTGTGAAATTAATGATATTAAAACTGCTTAGCCTTTAGCTTGTATTCTTATCAGTGCGTGTATTAAACAATTGATCAGTCACCTAAATACCATAGACTCTAAATCATAAACTAGGATTTTAAAATACTGTAGTTTTCTGTGTTACCAAAACGCACTTTTGAAGCCAACGTTCAAGTCATCCAGTGTCTTCTCTTTGTGTTTGGTCACACGTTCTCTTTTTTAACTTTATTTTGTATTTGGGGTGTAGCCCATTAACAAACAGTGTTGTGACAGTTTCAAGCAAACACCAAGGGGAACAGTTCAGCCAAACACACACACGCGTCCTTTCTCCCCCACACTCCCTTCCTTCGAGGCTGCTACATAGCATT
>NW_011432847.1:0-500 GCF_000754665.1 Bison bison bison
ACGTGTTTAGAGTCTGCTTAACCACTTCATTACAGTTTGCTCAGCTCCTTGACGATTTCCTGCTCCTCTCCGTGAATAGTGCCCTCTTAGCCAAGTGATTAGTGCCTGCTCAGCTCTTTGAATATTGCCTCCTGAAGCACGTGATCAGTGCATGTTAGCCACGTGATCAGCGACTCTCAGTCACGTGATCAGTGCCTCTCAGTCACGTGATCAGTGCATGCTCAGTCACGTGATCAGTGCCTCTCAGTCACGTGATCAGTGCCTCTCAGTCACGTGATCAGTGCATGCTCAGTCACGTGATCAGTGCATGCTCAGCCACGTGATCAGGGCCTGCTCAGTCACGTGATCAGGGTCTGCTGAATCAAGGGATTAGCGCTTGCTCAGCTGCATGCTTAATCCCTGCTCAGCTGCGTGATTATTGCCTGCTGAGCTGCGTGGTTCCTGCTTGCTCAGCTCCATATTTATTGCCTGCTGAGCTGCGTGATTCCTGCCTGCTCATG
>NW_011432848.1:0-576 GCF_000754665.1 Bison bison bison
AAGAGATGGGAATACCAGACCACCTGACCTGCCTCTTGAGAAACCTATATGCAGGTCAGGAAGCAACAGTTAGAACTGGACATGGAACAACAGACTGGTTCCAAATAGGAACAGGAGTACGTCAAGGCTGTATATTGTCACCCTGCTTATTTAACTTATATGCAGAGTACATCATGAGAAATGCTGGGCTGGATGAAGCGCAAGCTAGAATCAAGAATGCCGGGAGAAATATCAATCACTTTAGATGTGCAGATGACACCACCCTTATGGCAGAAAGTGAAGAGGAACTAAAAAGCCTCTTGATGAAAGTGAAAGAGGAGAGTGAAAAAGTTGGATTAAAGCTCAACACTCAGAAAGCGAGGATCATGGCATCCGGTCCCATCACTTCATGGGAAATAGATGGGGAAACAGTGGAAACAGTGTCAGACTTCATTTTTTTGGGCTCCAAAATCACTGCAGATGGTGATTGCAGCCATGAAATTAAAAGATGTGTACTCCTTGGAAGAAAGTTATGACCAACCTAGATAGCATATTCAAAAGCAGAGACATTACTTTGCCAACAAAGGTCTGTCAAGT
>NW_011432849.1:0-566 GCF_000754665.1 Bison bison bison
TTGGCCTCAAGGTATAAAAGGTAATAATATGTTAAAAGGTAAAAGACAGTTGAAGAATCCACCTGCTAATGCAGGAGACCAGGTTCAATCCTTGGGCCAGGAAGATCCTCTGGAGAAGGAAATGGCTACCCACTCCAGTGTTTTTGCCTGGGAAATCCCATGGAGAGAGGAATCGTGGTGGGCTACAGCCCATGGGGATGCAAAACAGCTGGACATGATTCAGCGACTAAACAAAAACAAAAAGGCAGTTATAGGAAAATAAGAACAATCACATACTGCAAACTCCTTTCAGAACTATATACCTAGCCTCCTATCCTACAACTCTAGATTTCTTTTAATCAAATACCTAGAGATCTTTTTTGTGTGTATTTTGTGAACTGCGATTATTTTACTTAAGTGAAAAGAATATATAGATCTAAATACAACATAGTGTAAAGTCCAGCCTTATAGTCTACATGGCAAGTCTTACAGTCTGAAAAGCAAGTCACTGTGTGATCTGTTTGTGCAGTAACATTGTAAGTATTGGGGAAAATATATGTGTGTGTGTATATATATATATATATATA
>NW_011432850.1:0-598 GCF_000754665.1 Bison bison bison
ATTATTTCCTTTAAATTTCTTAAGAACACCAGAAGTAATGTTATTATTAATATTTTACAGAGAAAGCAAATAAAGTACCTAAAGGTCATACTCTTAAGTAAAGATGTAGTTTGGGAGTTGAAGCTTAAATCTGTCCTTAGCTGGGGCCTTCAACCATCGTAAACTGAAATAAATTTTAAAGGGCTCAGAACAGTGGTCCCCAACCAAGTACTGGTGCCAGACTTTGGGGGGCATTTGGAAATGTGTGTCAAAACAATCGGGGTGCTCCTGACATTTAGTGGCTGAGCCCAGGGATGTTAAACATCCTGCAAGATGCTGAGCAGCTTCTCACAACAAAATGTATCACTACCAAAGGCCAAACAGCGTTCCCTTTAAGAAGCAATGGTTTATTGTAACGGAAAAGAATCTGAAAAAAGACATATATATAAAATATACATACTATACATATATATAAAACTGATACATATATAACTGAATCACTTTGCTGTAAACCTGAAACTCACACAATATTCCTAAATCAACTATACTTCAATTAAACAAGAAGAAAAAAAGCAAGGGTTAATAAGAATAAAAGATTACCATACTATAACAGGGTATT
>NW_011432851.1:0-532 GCF_000754665.1 Bison bison bison
CATTCCCGCTCATCTGCTTGATAATCGTCCGCTGAGCCCCGCGAAACCTGCCCGCTCATCTGCTTGATAATCGCCAGCTGAGCCGCGCCACACCTGCCCGCTCATCTGCTTGATAATCGCCAGCTGAGCCCCGCGACACCTGCACGCTCATCTGCTTGATAATCGCCCGATGAGCAGCGCCACACGTGCCAGCGTATCTGCTAGATAATCGCCAGCTGAACCCGCGAAACCTGCCCGCTCATGTGCTTGAAAATCGCCAACTGAGCGACATGACACCTGCTGCTCATCTGCTTGATAATCGCCAGCTCGAGCCGGGCGACACCTTCCCGCTCATCTGATTGATAATCGCCAGCTGAGCCCCCTGACACCTGCCCGCTCATCTGCTTGACAATTGCCAGCTGAGCCGCGCGACACCTGCCCGCTCATCTGCTTGATAATCGCCAGCTGATCCTCGCAACACCTGTATGCTAATCTGCTTGATAATCGCCAGCTGAGCCCCCCGAACCTGCCCGTTCATCTGCTTGATATTCGC
>NW_011432852.1:0-813 GCF_000754665.1 Bison bison bison
TCTCCTGCATGGCCTAGAGGCCAATCTCGCGACCTCTCTCCAAACGCCTCAGGAGGCTTGACTCCCTTTAGTCCACCCAGTGAGCTACAAGAGATACCTGTCGCGACTCGAGAGCAGAGCGGGGTTCTTTGCTTCCACTCGAGATGAATGCCTGTCTCCCCGGGTGCGTCTGGAATGTAACCCCGAGATCCCGGTCGCCCCTGGAGAGGAGCATTGGCTTCTGGACACAAGCCTAGAGGAGGTCCATTGGCCTGCAGTCAATCGAGAGCAATCCCCAGCTTTCCTCCGCAACTCGAATGGAAGGTTGGACCTCCCTGGGCCAGCACAAGAGGCATCCTGAATTCCCCGTCGTAACTCGAGAATCCCGCCGCCACTCGAGAAAAACCACGTGGTTCCCCCGTCATCGCAAGATGAAGCCCTTTCCCGCTACAGCGTCTCAGGAGAAGTGCCACGTTAGGAATTGGAGTCGAAACGGTACTTGGCACCCTTGATGCGCCCCACGAAGTTCCCCGGCATCCCGGTCTCCCTGGAGAGGAACACCGAGGTTTTCCGGCACCACTTCCTCTGAGCCCCTTCTACCCGCCTGATCTCGACAGGAGGGTCGACTCCCCTGCTTTGTCTGGAAGGGGTTCCCGACCTTCCGGTCGCACCTCAGGATGAGGCCGGTCTCACGACGACATTCCAGACGTGGCCTCGTGGGTGCTTCCACATTGCGAACCACCCCGATTTCCCGGTCCCCTCTTGATAAGAACCCGATGCCCGGACACCTCTCCGAACTCCACCCTGTGAATGAAGTCAACGCGAAGGGGCAGT
>NW_011432853.1:0-558 GCF_000754665.1 Bison bison bison
AGGTATGTTCACCAATCTGTCGAATGCCAATATAAAAGTCAGTTCTTGGTTGCTGAAGGGAAATGTATGACTTGGTATTAAAAGAAGGTATGTGGCATGAAATCGCAGTTTCTGAAGGAAAACGACGTCGTTCTTTCTTCCAGGTGGCAGTTTCAGGATGGGAGAAGCAAAGGAATGGGTACAGAATGGGATAAGGAGGTTGTAGGGAAAGTGGACCCCCAGAAAAGAGTGTTGTGCCTAGCACAAGGTTTCTTGAGAGGTTGAACTGCCTTTGCTAATGGATTTTAAGTTTCTTTACCTCTTCCGTGATCTCTTCTAGGTTGACCTAGAACAGAAATCTTTTGTTAGCTTTGGCTAAGTGGAGAAGTATTGCTTCACGGTGACTTGTGTGATCCTACCTGACTGTTCTAAACCCTTTTGATATCTATGCACTGCTGCTGCTGCTGCTGCTGCTGCTGCTGCTGCGAAGTCGTTTCAGTCGTGTCCGAGTCTGTCGTAGACCCCATGGACGGCAGCCCACCATGCCCCGCAGTCCCTGGGGTTACTCTAGGCAAGAAC
>NW_011432854.1:0-557 GCF_000754665.1 Bison bison bison
GGAGGGCAGCGCCGCATTGACGCGCAGCATAAGCGAGTGAGTCGTGAGGGGGTCCAGGCCAGCCAGCCCGCCCCCAGCGGTCGCGACCTATCACAGCGAGGGCGGCTCGCTGCGTAAGAGGCCTCCCAGCCAATCGACGCGATGTCTTGAGGGGCGGGTGGGGCCGAGGATGTTCACCTTGTGAACCTGATGCCTTTCAACTGGGCAGGTAAAACCAGGACAAGCACCATTGTGCTTTGTCACTGTCTACTTTCTCTTTGAAATTTTAGACGAACCTGGCTGGGCTCCAGCGGCTCACCAGTTAACTTGGACAAGTTACGTATTCCCCCGGAGTCAGTTTATTCTTAACAGAAAATGGCAATAATTCTCCCCTCATAATCTTAGTGGAATAAGATAATGAAACAACGATAGGCACGGAAAAACAAATGTTGCTCTTCTCATGCCCGGTTTAAGAGTGGTAGGAGCTTCTTGCTCCAAGGAAAATCAAGACATTTGGCCGGGGAAGTTACATGGGCAAACTTTCCTTCACCTGGGTAGGCGTGTGGTTTGTATAGGAA
>NW_011432855.1:0-512 GCF_000754665.1 Bison bison bison
ATAGAATGAGGATAAGCTCAGTAGGAAAATTCAGTGGAGAAAAGAAGCTGAGTAGCTTGGTTTACACAGAAAATCAATATAACCTGTGACACCTAAGCTTAAGCTCTAGACCACGGAGGCTGCAGGACGCCCTCTCGAATAGCGGAACGTGCCCCACCTTAGACACCTTCTCGAGTGGGTCTTAGAAGCCCAGGCAAATAACGTGGTCACAGAGGGATTTACCGAGCGCCAGATGGAGACTCAGCTGGAAGTTAAGGAGAAAAATGACATGGGGAGACCAAGCTTTGGCAGGCAAGGCCCATAGCTTTATTTTCAACAGGGGTTTTTACACCCTAAGTTACACATAGAGGATAATAGGGGATGCAAAGTCAGACAGTCTTTGATCCTTATACTAAAAACCTAGGGTTTCTATCCTGCAAATTTATCGTATTCAAATGGTTTAGGTGATTTACATCATCTTCTGGCCAGAAGGCCTATTAACATTTTATGACTCTTGACAAAGACTTATTTTC
>NW_011432856.1:0-605 GCF_000754665.1 Bison bison bison
AAAGGGAGTCAAGCCTCCTGAGGCGTTGGGAGAGAGGTCGAGAGATTGGTATCTAGGCCATACAGGAGACGAAAGGCCCTCAACTCGCGATTATGGGGGAGTCTCAGGGTTGTTCTCGAGCGGCGGCCACAGGGTGCGGTTTCTCCCTAGGTACGACGGCGAGGTCAGTGAGTCTCTCGTGGGGCGCCAGGGAAGTCGGGTCTCCATGCGAGTGGCGAGGGGGAGCGCGTCATTGCTCTCGAGTCACGGGTAGGGGAATCCGGCCTCGAGACGTGCTGAAGAAGGTCTCTCGAGGTCTTTCTCGGCTCGAGGCAGGAAACCCTGGCTTCCCTCGACTTGTGCAGGTGACCTCAGGGGGCTTCTCATGGTGGCTCTGAGCAGTCAGGGAAACCGGAGGTGGGAGGGGCCTCTCGGGACTCCACGGGGTTTGGTGCATTGGAAGAGGGCCTCATCTCCAGTTGAGGCAGGAACCTCAGGGTTCCTGTGATTTCAGACTCCGATCGCAGGGTCCCTGCAGACTGGGGACAGGAGAGTCAGGCCTCGTCTTGGGTTGAGGCATGGAACTCCGCTTGCCTCTCGAGGTGTCCCCGGGGAGAGAGGCCATC
>NW_011432857.1:0-309 GCF_000754665.1 Bison bison bison
CAGAGGAGCAGGCAGGTGTCGCACGGCTCAGCTGTCAATTATCAGGCAGATGAGCGGACAGGTTTCACCCGTCTAAGCTGGCGATTATAAGGCAGATGAGCGGGCAGGTGTCGCGAGCCTAAGGTGGCGATTATCAAGCAGATGAGCAAGCAGGTGTCGCGCGGCTCAGGTGGGGATTATCAAGAAGATGAACGGGCAGGTGTCTCGAGGCTCAGCTGGCGATTATCAGGCAGATGAGCCGGCAGGTATCGCGCGGCTCAGCTGGCAATTATCAGGCAGATGAGCGGGCAGGTGACGCGCGGCTCAGGC
>NW_011432857.1:4871-5210 GCF_000754665.1 Bison bison bison
AGGCGATTATCAAGCAGATGAGCAAGCAGGTGTCGCGTGTCTCAGCTGGCGATTATCAAGCAGATGAGAGTGCAGGTGTCGCGTGTCTCAGCTGGCGATTATCAAGCAGATGAGAGTGCAGGTGTCACGGGGCTCAGCTGGCGAATATCAAGCAGATGAGCAGGCAGGTGCTGAGCGGCTCAGCTAGCGATTATCAAGCAGATGAGCGGGCAGGTGTCGTGCGGCTCATCTGGCGATTATCAGGCAGAGGAGCGGGCAGGTGTCTCGCGGCTCACCTGGCAATTATCAGGCAGATGAGCGGGCAGGTCACGCATGGCTCAGCTGGCGATTATCAAGCAT
>NW_011432858.1:0-504 GCF_000754665.1 Bison bison bison
CCCTTACTTATTCCTTTCATAGTATCATCTGGACTAGCATAAATATCACAAATTTAGATTTAGAGGAAGAGTCCAAAAATTACCTTGTTAATGCCTCTGATTAGGGTTACGATCAGGGTCAAGAGAAAAAAGAGGAATTTCCTGGTGATCCAGTGCTTAGGACTCTGTGCTTTCAGTGCCAAGGGCGTGGGTTCAATCTGTGGTCAGGGAACTAAAATCCTGCAAACGCAAAAGAGAGAGAGGGAGAGAGAGAGAGAAGCTAAGTGAGAAATTGAGATGAGAAGTTGGCCTATGGAGAGGGATAGTATTTGTTTTGTTCGAGGGGCATAAACAGATGAGTCAGCATCATGATGGGGCAAATTCTAGAAAGAATCCAATCTGTATGAGTGTGGAACACTTACAAGCTTAATTAGAGACTAGGTGACACTCTCAGGAATGTGGAATGGTCTGCCTATGCGGGTGTCAGACATTAAGATGCCTTCCAACTCCAATGCATCTGTCCTT
>NW_011432859.1:0-564 GCF_000754665.1 Bison bison bison
TCCTCAGCCCCTGTGCCCTGGCGACTGTTCAACCGGTTTGTGCGTGTGTGTTTGTGTGTGTGTGTGCACGTGATTCTCATCTCTGTGTCCTGGCGACTGTGCAACCGGATGTGTGTGTGAGTGTGAGTGTGTGTGTGTGCTCTTTTCAGCCCTGTGTCCTAGAGACTGTGCAAATGGTTGGGGGTTTTGTGTGTGTGTGTGTGTGTGAGTGCTGTTCTCAGTCCTGTGCCCTGGCACCAATGAATCTGTTTTGTGGTGTGTGTGTGTGTTTGAGCTGTTCTGACGCCCTGTGCCTTGGCTACTGTGCTAACCGGTTTATGTGTATGTGTGTGTGTTTGTGTGTGCCATTCTCAGCCCTGTGCCCTGGTGACTGTGCAACCCGTGTGTGTGTGTGTGTGTGTGCGTTTCTGTGCTATCCTCAGCCCTGTGCCCTGGCAACTGTGCAACCGATTTGTGCATGTGTGTTAGTGTGTGTGTGCCGTTCTCAGAAATGTGCACTGACGACTGCGCAACCAGTTTGTGTTTGTGTGTGTGTATGTGTGCTGTTCTCAGCCCTCTGCCCTG
>NW_011432860.1:0-598 GCF_000754665.1 Bison bison bison
AACCCACTGTAGCATTCTTGCCTGAAAAATCCCATGGACAGAGGAGCCTGATGGGCTGCAGTCCATGGGGTCGCAAAGAGTCAGACACAACTGGGTGACTGAGCATGAGCATATAACCTTGGCCAATCCTACTAACAATTTAATATTGTAGTTATAATGAGATATATATATCTAAATACATCAATGTTCTGCTGGTCAAGGTTTTGTCCTTTAAAAATTATATTATAGAAATTAGATATTGAGAGCTAATTGTTCTTTATTTTTCTTTTTAAATTAAAAAAATGGAACACATGTCAGTTTGCATTCATTTGTGTTGAAATATTCTTGAATGACATGATTTTACTTGTGACCCTAATAGGACTGAACATTTACTTTACTTCTGGTGCCTTTTTTGGAAAATTGAAAGACTGGGAAGAAGAGAAACATTGAGGGGGGGGGATGGATTGCTAAGATCATGACAAGTTTTTCTCTGATTAAAATGTTCCCTATATTTTATTCTAGGAGAATTAAAGTCCAATAAGTATGAGGCAGGTATTACTTGCTAAATGCTCTGAATAACATTATGCTCCTTACCCTTTATGGAAACGTATTCCAAGAT
>NW_011432861.1:0-669 GCF_000754665.1 Bison bison bison
CAGGTCGGTTCCCCCAAAAGGCTCAGAAGCGACCTGAACCAAACAGTAAGTTTTCCTCCTACCTTGTTCTCCTCATCTACGTTAAGAGTATACTTTAGAGTATCCTGGCACATACATGTACTGCCTCACCCCTAACCTCAGTCATGTGTTCCAAGAACTTCTGTCCGTTTATTTATTTGTTTTGGGTAACATTGAATTCGTTTTGACTATGCTGGGTCTTTGCTGCTCGCTGGAAGTTGCTAGGACCTCTGGACTGCAGTCTCCCATCTCTTGCTGACCTCTTGTTGACCTCTGCAGAATCCTGGTTGGTGGGAGCTTGTTAGTTCCTTGTTCCTTACCCGGACCTCCTGTGGTAAGTGTTTTCCCTCCTCTGCGGCCTGGTAAGGGTAGGTGGTCATTGGCATCCCAAAGGTGGCTAGAAGTCAATGATTTAGGCAGGCTTGTGAATAGATATGGGAGAAGGCAATGGCACCCCATCCAGTACTCTTGCCTGGAAAATCTCATGGACGGAAGAGCCTGGTAGGCTGCAGTCCATGGGGTCCTCAGAGTCGGGCACGACTGAGCGACTTCACTTTCACATTTCACTTTCATGCATTGGAGGAGGACATGGCAACCCACTCCAGTGTTCTTGCCTGGAGAACCCCAGGGACTGCGGGGCCTGGTGGGCTG
>NW_011432862.1:0-500 GCF_000754665.1 Bison bison bison
TGGGCAGGGCTTGGGGAGGCTCGCCCAGCCCAGAGCAGCCTCTCGGCCGGGGCTCTCGTGCTATCGCGCCTGGGCGCAGAGCTGGAGCTCCGCCGGTGTGGAAGCTCACTCGGTCCTTCCCAGTAACAGGCTTGCAAGCACCCGCCGGCAGCCAGCCTCTTCTCTCCCGCGTTCCGGGCATTGGGCTCCAAACCTGGGACCAAAGTACTGCCCGGAGCTCACTGATCATGGGCTGGTTCCCCTGCGCTGCGGCTGTGCTAGGGAGCCCAAACGCACAGGGGAAGCCCGCACAGCACATCCACCTGCCTCTAGGCGGGAGGACAGCTCCAGGGAAGCCCGGTCTGGCAGGCGCTTTCTGGGGCACAAACGGAGCAACACTCTGGCTGTGGAGCCGCCTCCCCAAGCCAGGGCACCGGGCCTGATTCCCTCGTGCGGCGCTCAGTCTGGGCGGGAAGCACGAGCTTGGGAATGCAGCCTGGGCGCTTCCTTTCCCCGGAAAG
>NW_011432863.1:0-525 GCF_000754665.1 Bison bison bison
CATCTCATCCTCTGTTGCCCCCTTCTCCTCTTGTCCTCAATCTTTCCCAGCATCAGAGTCTTTTCCAGTGAGTCGGCTATGTAGATCTGACCCAGGATAAATGAACAGTGAGTATCCATCCTGCAAACTCTCCTGATGACAGAGTTCTCACTCACTGCCTGTTTGTGATGTCTTCTCTTCTTTGTGGAGAGACATGCGGGGCAAAACCAGTACCTGGAAGCAACTTCATCCGTGTCTTTGTTGGTTGTACTGGGGATGGAGAGTAGATACACAGATGCGTCTAGACTGTGCAAATAGACAGTACTCTCTGTGTCCTCATCCAGCATAAGTCAGAATCTTTAAAAAAACAGATAACTTGGAAAAAGTGAACATTGTGTTATTTTTATGGAAAGCGTGGCACACACAGCACCTCCTCCTGTTCCACGTTCACAAGGAGGGGTCCAGTGGTGTGCAGTGGTGTGGAGCCACTGCAAATGTCTCATACTTGAAAGCACAGGCATGTGTCATGTGAGTGCAGAGACAGAC
>NW_011432864.1:0-660 GCF_000754665.1 Bison bison bison
GGGGAAGCCCGCACAGCCACATCCACCTGCCTCTAGGCGGGAGACAGCTCCAGGGAAGGCCCCGGGTCTGGGCAGGCGCTTTTCTGGGCCAAACGGAGCAACACTCTGGCTGTGGAGCCGCCTCCCCAAGCCAGGGGCACCGGGACCCTGATTCGCTCCGTGCGGCGCTTAGTCTGGGTGGGGAAGCACCGGCTTGGGAAGGCAGCCTGGGGCGCTTCCTTTCCCTCGGAACGAGCTCTCCCTGCGGGAGGCTTTGGCAGTATGCACACCCCCCAGCCCCTAAGCCCTCTGCAAGGACGCCTGGCTCCTAGGTCCGAAGGGAAGGCGAGAGCTGAGCTGAGGCAGCAGTCAGGCACCGGTCACGTCTCCTACACTCCTGCAGCCTGCTCCTTCCCGGGCGCGAACGCTAGAAGTTGGGCAGGGCTTGGGGAGGCTCGCCCAGGCCAGAGCAGCCTCTCGGCCGGGGCTCTGTGCTATCGCGCCTGGGCGCAGAGCTGGAGCTCCACCGGTGTGGAAGCTCACTCGGTCCCTCCCAGTAACAGGCTTGCAAGCACCCGCCGGCAGCCAGCCTCTTCTCTCCCGCGTTCCGGGCATTGGGCTCCAAACCTGGGACCAAAGTACTGCCCGGAGCTCACTGATCATGGGCTGGTTCCCCTGCGC
>NW_011432865.1:0-543 GCF_000754665.1 Bison bison bison
TCACAGTCCAACTTTCACATCCATACATGACTACAGGAAAACCATAGCCTTGACTAGACGAGCCTTTGTTGGCAAAGTAATGTCTTCTGCTTTTGAATATGCTATCTACGTTGGTCATAACTTTCCTTCCAAGGAGTAAGTGTCTTTTAATTTCATGGCTGCAGTCACCATCTGCAGTGATTTTGGAGACCCCAGAAAAAATAAAAGTCTGACACTGTTTCCACTGTTTCCCCATCTATTTCCCATGAAGCGGTGGGACCGGATGCCATGATCTTTGTTTTTCTGAATGTTGAGCTTTAAGCCAACTTTTTCACTCTCCACTTTCACTTTCATCAAGAGGCTTTTGAGTCCCTCTTCACTTTCTGCCATAAGAGTGGTGTCATCTGCATATCTGAGGATATTGATATTTCTCCTGGCAATCTTGATTCCAGCTTGTGTTTCTTTCCAGCCCAGCGTTTCTCATGATGTACTCTGAATAGAAGTTAAATAAACAGGGTGACAATATACAGCTTGACAAACTCCTTTTCCTATTTGGAACCAGTC
>NW_011432866.1:0-1121 GCF_000754665.1 Bison bison bison
TTGGAGCCCAATGCCCGGAACGCGGGAGAGAAGAGGCTGGCTGCCGGCGGGTGCTTGCAAGCCTGTTACTGGGAAGGACCGAGTGAGCTTCCACAGCGGCGCAGCTCCAGCTCCGCGCCCAGGCGCGATAGCACAGAGCCCCGGCCGAGAGGCTGCTCTGGGCTGGGCGAGCCTCCCCAAGCCCTGCCCAGCTTCTAGCGTTCGCGCCCGGGAAGGAGCAGGCTGCGGGAGTGTGGGAGACGTGACTGGTGCCTGACTGGTGCCTCAGCTCAGCTCTCGCCTTCCCTTCGGACCTAGGAGCCAGGCGTCCTTGCAGAGGGCTTAGGGGCAGGGGGTGTGCACACCGCCAAAGCCTCCCGCAGGGAGAGCTCTTTCCGAGGGAAAGGAAGCGCCCCAGGCTGCATTCCCAAGCTGGTGCTTCCCCGCCCAGACTGAGCGCCGCACGGAGGGAATCAGGGTCCCGGTGCCCCTGGCTTGGGGAGGCGGCTCCACAGCCAGAGTGTTGCTCCGTTTGTGCCCAGAAAGCGCCTGCCAGACCGGGCCTTCCCTGGAGCTGTCCTCCCGCCTAGAGGCAGGTGGATGTGCTGTGCGGGCTTCCCCTGTGCGTTTGGGCTCCCTCGCACAGCCGCAGCGCAGGGGAACCAGCCATGATCAGTGAGGTCCGGGCAGTACTTTGGTCCCAGGTTTGGAGCCCAATGCCCGGAACGCGGGAGAGAAGAGGCTGGCTGCCGGCGGGTGCTTGCAAGCCTGTTACTGGGAAGGACCGAGTGAGCTTCCACAGCGGCGGAGCTCCAGCTCTGCGCCCAGGCGCGATAGCACAGAGCCCCGGCCGAGAGGCTGCTCTGGGCTGGGCGAGCCTCCCCAAGCCCTGCCCAGCTTCTAGCGTTCGCGCCCGGGAAGGAGCAGGCTGCGGGAGTGTGGGAGACGTGACTGGTGCCTGACTGGTGCCTCAGCTCAGCTCTCGCCTTCCCTTCGGACCTAGGAGCCAGGCGTCCTTGCAGAGGGCTTAGGGGCTGGGGGTGTGCACACTGCCCAAGCCCCCGCAGGGAGAGCTCTTTCCGAGGGAAAGGAAGCGCCCCAGGCTGCATTCCCAAGCTGGTGCTTCCCCGCCCAGACTGAGC
>NW_011432867.1:0-536 GCF_000754665.1 Bison bison bison
CTGTTTATTTAACTTATATGCAGAGTACATACATAGAGAAACACTGGACTGGAAGAACACAGACTAGGAATTCAAGATTGCCGGGAAGAAATATCAATAACCTCAGATATGCAGATGACACCACCCTTATGGCAGAAAGTGAAGAGGAACTCAAAAGCCTCTTGATGAAAGTGAAAGTGGAGAGTGAAAAAGTTGGCTTAAAGCTCAACATTCCAGAAAACGAAGATCATGGCATCTGGTCCCATCCCTTCATGGGAAATAGATGGGGAAACAGTGGAAACAGTGTCAGACTTTATTTTTTCTGGGCTCTAAAATCACTACAGATGGTGACTGCAGCCATGAAATTAAAAGACGCTTACTCCTTGGAAGGAAAGTTATGACCAACCTAGATAGCATATTGAAAAGCAGAGACATTACTTTGTGAACAAAGGTCTGTCTCGTCAAGGCTATGGTTTTTCCTGTGGTCATGTATGGATGTGAGAGTTGGACTGTGAAGAAAGCTGAGTGCCGAAGAATTGATGCTTTTGAACTGTGGT
>NW_011432868.1:0-605 GCF_000754665.1 Bison bison bison
ATGTCAACCGCCCAGAATCCCAACAAGTCTTGGTTAGCAAATGGGAGCCTGCTTGCAGTTTTGTAGAGGATGCCTCTCTGGGGCTGAGATTGCCCCTTTCAGGCTCTGGCTGCCCCCGCCTGCCTCCCTGTCTCTGGTGGGAGATGAGTCAGTGCTCAGCCAGCTAGCTCTGCTCTGGTATTCTCTCAGTCCTCTGCTCTGTGAGTGGGCCAGGAAGTGCCTTAGATTAGGGCTTTTCACAGGACAGTTTTTTTTTTTCTCTCTCGCTGGCTATCCCACAATTTGGGTTGCTATCTCACATTAGCTCCCTCAGATTGCCCTCAGGGCACTCAGGCCTGGCCCTTACCCTAAGCAATGCAGCCCGCACCTCCATGTTCAGGCCCCCAGTTTGCTGGTGGCAACTGTGAGTGTCTGGACTAGTTCCCTGCTGGAAGTTGATGTTAGGCATGCAATCTGTGGGGTTTCTTTCTTTCTTTCTTTCTTTTTCCTCCCCGTTATGTTACCCTCTGAGATTCCAAAACTCCCCACTGACCTGCCAATGAGAGTGTTTCCTAGTGTTTGGAAACTTATCCTATTTTAAGACTACCGTCCCAGGACAGATCTCT
>NW_011432869.1:0-572 GCF_000754665.1 Bison bison bison
CTTGATTCAACACATATGACTTTTGTGCACTTTATTTCAAATCTCCATGACAAAACCCTAAGGCGACCAGGAAGAAAGGAGTAGAGGGGCAGACACAAAGAGCAACCTTTCCCCTTGGTGCCATCGCAACCAGCTGCTTAGTTCCTTCATCTCAAGGACTATCATCTGGGCTTCTCTGGTTTGTCTGATTCTTGTTTCGGGGACCGTTTCTCGTCACAAGGCTGTCAACAGTGGGGGTGGGTGGTGTGTGTGTGTGGGTGGGGGGGGACGCCCTTTCTTTCCATTCCACATGACGACCCAGTGGACAATCCAGGCCCTGCCCACTGCATTGAGTGTGCAGCAACAATATCAACGGTAATGCCGGTGAACAACGCGTATTCCTGGAATCCACTCCGTTGGCTACTGACTGTGTGTGCTGGTGGTCTGGAACCTAGACCTGGAACTTTTCGGATGATTGCAAATGACACCAATGTCGAGGACGATGGAAGACTCTTCACTATTTCTGCAAGAGCCACACACCTCCGAGAAGGAACCACAAGTACTTGCCTGAAATGGTCAAGGTATAAGTATTC
>NW_011432870.1:0-561 GCF_000754665.1 Bison bison bison
AGTGGATGTGCTGTGCGGGCTTCCCCTGTGCGTTTGGGCTCCCTAGCACAGCCGCAGCGCAGGGGAACCAGCCCATGATCAGTGAGCTCCGGGCAGTCCTTTGGTCCCAGGTTTGGAGCCCAATGCCCGGAAACGCGGGATAGAAGAGCCTGGCTGCCGGCGGGTGCTTGCAAGCCTGTTACTGGGAAGGACCGAGTGAGCTTCCACGCCGGCGGAGCTCCAGCTCTGCGCCCAGGCGCGATAGCACAGAGCCCCGGCCGAGAGGCTGCTCTGGGCTGGGGCGAGCCTCCCCAAGCCCTGCCCAGCTTCTAGCGTTCGCGCCCGGGAAGGAGCAGGCTGCGGGAGTGTGGGGAGACGTGACTGGTGCCTGACTGGTGCCTCAGCTCAGCTCTCGCCTTCCCTTCGGACCTAGGAGCCAGGCGTCCCTGCAAGAGGGACTTAGGGGCTGGGGGTGTGCACACTGCCAAAGCCTCCCGCAGGGTGAGCTCTTTGCGAGGGAAAGGAAGCGCCCCAGGCTGCATTCCCAAGCCGGTGCTTCCCCGCCCAGACTAAGCGCCGCAC
>NW_011432871.1:0-518 GCF_000754665.1 Bison bison bison
CCCCGACTCCCGCTGCAGACCTGGGTTGCCTCCGCGCGGCCCGCGAGCCCCTCCGCATTCGCATTCGGCTTCCAGGACACCCGACGACCGGCAGTCCCGTCTCCACCTGGGGCTCCTTTGGCTTGCCTCAGGCAATCCCGGGGCTTGCACCGACTCCAGCCAGAGCCCCGGCCCCCGCCCCACCCCCTGCCTCGAGGCGATCGCGCATGCGCATGTGCGCGCGCACGCACAGATAGATGTGCCCAAACGGGGCATCTATCTTGTTCACTTATACCGTGGGTGGATCTATGCCCGGGATCGGACTGCTGGACCATAGGCTACTTCCACTTTTAGTCCTTCGGGAACCTCCATATTCTTTTCCATACCGGCTCTACCCACGCCCATTCCTACTCACCCGTGGAGGAGAGTTCCCTTTGCTCCACATCTTCTCCAGCATCGGTTATTGACAGACATCGCAGTGAGGCCCAGTCGGACTCATGTGAAAGTGGTCCCCTCCTTGGGAGTTTTGGAGTTGAGCC
>NW_011432872.1:0-533 GCF_000754665.1 Bison bison bison
GAAACATTCACGCCTTGAAAGGACCTCCCTTTTACACAGAAACAAAAGAGATTTTTGACTATCCAATAATAGTGTCTGGCACCATCCTGACATGTGAAACGTAAGAAAACAATTTTTTTCTTTTATTTTGTTCTGATCTTGGGGTGTGTGTGTGTGTGTGTGTGCGTGTGTGCGTGCGTGGCGGGGGGGGGGGCACTACTATCACTGATAGGTATGTTCACCAATCTGTCGAATGCCAATATAAAAGTCAGTTCTTGGTTGCTGGAAGGGAAATGTATGACTTGGTATTAAAAGAAGGTATGTGGAATGAAATCGCATTTTCTGAAGGAAAACGACGTTCCGTTCTTTCTTCCAGGTGGCAGTTTCAGGATGGGAGAAGCAAAGGAATGGGTACAGAATGGGATCAGGAGGTTGTAGGGAAAGTGGACCCCCCAGAAAAGAGTGTTGTGCCTAGCACAAGGTTTCTGACGAGGTTGAACTGCCTTTGCTAATGGATTTTAGTTCTTTACCTCTTCCGTGATCTCTTCTAGGTT
>NW_011432873.1:0-513 GCF_000754665.1 Bison bison bison
CTCCTCGCGTGCCTGTGGTTTTGCACGGACAGCCTAGCTTAGCACATCTTGTCGTTGTGTTTCGCATCATGCCAGTGTGTGCCACCCTCGTGGAGACAGCGTGCGGGCCGATGGGCCGATCCTGGGCAGCACTGGCCCAGGGCCCTCCCGGGTCTCCTTCTTACGTGTGTGGAACAAGTCCCCAGTGCAGCAGGCAATCTGTGCCTCTTTCTCCTTCGGGTCTCTGCTCTCTCTACAGGAACTTGGCCTCCTCGTCACCCCGGGTCCAGCCGTACCCTGCCCACCATTTCCAGAGCCGGCCCAGTCCCCATGGACTGAGGGCTCCTCAGGCAGCGGTTTCAAAGGCCCGCCCCACCTGAATTTGCCCTCGCGGAATCCTCAGACCACGCACTTCCCTCTCCCTGGTCCAAGCACACACAACCACAAGTTAGAAGTTGGCGAGCGTGTTTTGGATTTGGTCTAATTGCGGATTTCTCGAGCCACGGTCCGCAGGTATCACTGGCCATCTTTCCT
>NW_011432874.1:0-713 GCF_000754665.1 Bison bison bison
TCACGTGATAAGTGCATGATCAGGCACGTGATCAGTTCATGTTCAGCCACGTGATCAGTGAAAGATCAGCCATGGGATCAGTACATGCCACAGTCACGTGATCAGTGTATGATCAGTTTCATGACTACAGTGCATGATAGAGCCACGTGATCAGTGCACGTGCAGTCTCGTAGAATCACTGTATGATCAGGCATGATATAAGTGCATGATCAACCACTTGATCAGTGCATGATCAACCTTGTGATCATGCATGCACAGTCACGTGATCAGTATGATCAGCTTCGTGATAGTTCATGATCAGCCACGTGATCAGTGATGATCAGCTTCCTGATCAGAGCATGATGAGCCAGGTGATCAGTGCATGATCAGGCACGTGTTCAGTGCATTATCAGTAATGTGATCAGTGTATGATCAATCACGTGATGAGTGCATGAACAGCCTCATGATCATTGTATGATCAGCCGCGTGATCAGTGCATGATCACCCAAGTGATCAGTGCAGCATCAGCCACGTGATCAGTGCATGCACAGTCACGTGATCAGTGTATGATCAGCTTCATGATCAGTGCATGATCAGCCACGTGATCAGTGCATGTGCAGTCTCGTGATCAGTGTATAATCAGGCACGTGATCAGTGCATGATAAGCCACGTGATCAGTGAATGATCAGCCTTGTGATCAGTGCATGCACAGTCACGTGATTAGTGTATGATCA
>NW_011432875.1:0-563 GCF_000754665.1 Bison bison bison
CCTCAGGCTGGAGATGAGGCCCTTTCCAATGCACCAAACACAGTGGAGTCCCGAGAGGCCCCACCCACCTCCAGTTTCCCTGGGCTTCTCAGAGCCACCATGAGAAGCCCCCTGAGGTCACCTGCACAAGTCGAGGGAACCCAGGGGTTTCCTGCCTCAACCCGAGAAAGACCTCGAGAGACCTTCTTCAACACGTCTCGAGGCCAGATTCCCCTACCATGGCTCGGGAGCAGTGACGCGCTCCCCCTCACCACTCGCATGGAGACCCGACTTCCCTGGCGCCCCACGAGAGGCTCACTGACCTCGCCGTCGTACCTCGTGAGAAACCGCACACTGGGGCCGCCGCTCGAGAACAACCCCGAGATTCCCCTGTCATCGAGAAATGAGGGCATTCGTCTCCTGCATGGCCTAGAGACCAATCTCGCGACCTCTCTCCAAACGCCTCAGGAGGCTTGACTCCCTTGGGTCCACCCAGTGAGCTCCAAGAGATACCCGTAGCGATTCAAGAGCAGAGCGGGGTTCTTTGCTTCCACTCGAGATGAATGCCTGTCTCCCCGGGCGTA
>NW_011432876.1:0-623 GCF_000754665.1 Bison bison bison
TGTCCAGATCAGGAGGGTAGAAGGGGCTCAGAGGAAGTGGTGCCGGAAAACCTCGGTGTACCTCTCGAGGGAGACCGGGATGTCGGGAAACTTTGTGGGTCGCATCAAGGGTGCCAAGTACCGTTTCGACCTCCAATACCTAACGTGGGACTTCTCCTGAGACACTGTAGCGGCACAGGGCTACATCTTGCGATGACGGGGGAACCACGTGGATTTTCTCGAGTTGCGGTAGGATTCTCGAGTTACGACGGGGAATTCAGGATGCCTCTTGTGTTGGCCCAGGGAAGTCCAATCTTCCATTCGAGTGGCGAAGGAAAGCTGGGGATTGCTCTCGAGTGACTGCAGGGCCAATAGACCTCATCTAGGCTTGTGTCCAGAAGCCAGTGTTCCTCTCCAGGGCGACAGGCATCTCAGGGTTGCATTCCAGAAACACCCGGGGAGACAGGCATTCATGTCGAGTGGAAGCAAAGAACCCCGCTCTGCTCTCGAGTCGCGACGGGTATCTCTTGGAGCTCACTGGGTGGACTAAAGGGAGTCAAGCCTCCTGAGGCGTTGGAGAGACGGTCGAGAGATTGGTCTCTAGGCCATACAGGGACGACGGCCCTCAACTCGCGATGATGGGG
>NW_011432877.1:0-663 GCF_000754665.1 Bison bison bison
AACCTTACAAAAACGATCTTCACGACCCAGATCATCACGATGGTGTGATCCCTGACCTAGAGCCAGACATCCTGGAATGCGAAGTCAAGTGGGCCTTAGAAAGCATCACTACGGACAAAGCTAGTGGAGGTGATGGAATGCCAGTGGAGCTCTTCCAAATCCTGAAAGATGATGCGGTGAAAGTGCTGCACTCAATATGCCAGCACATTTGGAAAACTCAGCAGTGGCCACAGGACTGGAAAAGGTCCGTTTTCATTCCGATCCAAGAAGGCAATGCCAAAGAATGCTCACACGACCGCACGCTTGCCTCATCTCACACGCTAGTAGAGTCATGCTCAAAATTCTCCAAGCCAGGCTTCAGCAATATGTGCACCGTGAACTTCCTGATGTTCAAGCCGGTTTTCGAAAAGGCAGAGGAACCAGAGATCCGATTGCCAACCTCCGCTGGATCATGGACAAAGCAAGAGAGTTCCAGAAAAGCATCTATTTCTGCTTTCTTGACTATGCCAAAGCCTTTGACGGTGTGGATCACAGTAAACTGTGGAAAATTCTGGAAGAGATGGGAATACCAGACCACCTGACCTGCCTCTTGAGAAATCTGTACGCAGGTCAGGAAGCAACAGTTCGAACTGGACATGGAACCACAGACTGGTTCCAAATGGG
>NW_011432878.1:0-643 GCF_000754665.1 Bison bison bison
CTACTATCACTGATAGGTATGTTCACCAATCTGTCGAATGCCAATATAAAAGTCAGTTCTTGGTTGCTGAAGGGAAATGTATGACTTGGTATTAAAAGAAGGTATGTGGAATGAAATCACATTTTCTGAAGGAAAACGACGTCGTTCTTTCTTCCAGGGGGCAGTTTCAGGATGGGAGAAGCAAAGGAATGGGTACAGAATGGGATAAGGGGGTTGTAGGGAAAGTGGACCCCCAGAAAAGAGTGTTGTGCCTAGCACAAGGTTTCTTGAGAGGTTGAACTGCCTTTGCTAATGGATTTTAAGTTTCTTTACCTCTTCCGTGATCTCTTCTAGGTTGACCTAGAACAGAAATCTTTTGTTAGCTTTGGCTAAGTGGAGAAGTATTATTGTTTCACGGTGACTTGTGTGATCCTGCCTGACTGTTCTCAACCCTTTTGATATCTATGCACTGCTGCTGCTGCTGCTGCTAAGTCGTTTCAGTCGTGTCCGAGTCTGTGTGACCCCATGGACGGCAGCCCCACCACGGCCCCGCAGTCCCCTGGGCTTTCTCTAGGGCAAGAACACTGGAGTGGGTGCCAGTCCCTCCTCCAATGCATGAAAGTGAAATGTGAAAGTGAAGTCGCTCAGTCG
Organism: Bison bison bison; assembly: GCF_000754665.1. Lineage (NCBI taxonomy): Eukaryota > Metazoa > Chordata > Mammalia > Artiodactyla > Bovidae > Bison > Bison bison. Next base: position 631 of record NW_011432878.1, read on the forward strand.
TGTCCGACTCTGA
>NW_011432879.1:0-583 GCF_000754665.1 Bison bison bison
TAGGTCCTTGCCATTTCTATCCTTTATTGAGCTCATCTTTGCATAAAATGTTCCCTTGGCATCTCTAATTTTCTTGAAGGGATCTCTAGTCTTTCTCATTCTGTTGTTTTCCTTTACTTCTTTGCACTGATCACTGAGCAAGGCTTTCTTATCTTTCCTTGCTATTCTTTGGAACTCTCCATTCAAATGGGTATATCTTTCCTTTTCTCCTTTGCTTTTAGCTTCTCTTCTTTTCTCAGCTATTTGTAAGGCCTCCTCAGACAACCATTTCACCTTTTTGTCATTTCTTTTTCTTTGAGGATGGTCTTGATCACTGCCTCCTTACAATGTCATGAACCTCTGTCCATAGTTCTTCAGGCACTCTATCAGGTCTAATCCCTTGAATCTATTTGTCACTTCCATTGTATAATCGTAAGGGATTTGATTTAGGTCATATCTGAATGGTCTAGTGGTTTTCCCTACTTTCTTCAGTTTAAGTCTGAATTTGGCAATAAGGAGTTCATGATCTGAGCCACAGTCAGCTCCTGGTCTTGTTTTGCTGACTGTATAGAGCTTCTCCATCTCGGCTGCAAAGAATATAATC
>NW_011432880.1:0-509 GCF_000754665.1 Bison bison bison
CCGGTTCCCGACCCGCGCCGCCCGGCTTCGCCCCGCCCCGGGCCGGCGCTCCCGGTCGCGCTGCCCACCCTTCACCACGGGCGTCCCGGTCGAGCCCCGCCCCCACCGCCCGGTTCCCAGGAGAGCCTCTGGGACCGTCGCTCCCGCCGCCCGGTGAAACGGGAGGACAATCCATCCAGCCCACAGAGGCAATCCAAGCTGTCTAGAATTCAGGGATCCAACGAGGACTACGGAAAGGAAAGATGACCTGACCTAGGAGGGGCCATGATATTCTATAGAACCGGACAAAGTTGGTTGCCAAGGAAACTTGATTCCTTGGAACCCGGAAAGCTGGTTCTTTTCATATGCAATTCCAAACACTTAGCTCCTTCCCAAAGCCTGCCTGGCCGCCAGCCCCCACCCCCCACCCCCAGAAAAAAACGGCTCAAAGAAATCTTTTCCCATCTCAGGCGGAAAACTGGAAGATGTCTTGTCTTGTCTGTCTGCATTGATGTCTGTGTCAGTGTGAG
>NW_011432881.1:0-542 GCF_000754665.1 Bison bison bison
GGCTCTTCGAGGTTTTTTGTATTTCCTATACAAATTAGTGAAATTAGTTTGTTCTAGCTCTGTGAAGAATACTGTTGGTAGCTTGATAGGGAGTGCATTGAATCTATAAATTGCTTTGGGTAGTATACTCATTTTCACTATATTGATTCTTCCAATCCATGAACATGGTATATTTCTCCATCTATTAGTGTCCTCTTTGATTTCTTTCACCAGTGTTTTATAGTTTTCTATATATAGGTCTTTAGTTTCTTTAGGTAGATATATTCCTAAGTATTTTATTCTTTTCGTTGCAATGGTGAATGGAATTGTTTCCTTAATTTCTCTTTCTGTTTTCTCATTATTAGTGTATAGGAATGCAAGGGATTTCTGTGTGTTGATTTTTATATCCTGCAACTTTACTATAATCATTGATTAGTTCTAGTAATTTTCTGGTGGAGTCTTTAGGGTTTCTATGTAGTGGATCATGTCATCTGCAAATAGTGAGTAGTTTTTACTTCTTCTTTTTCCGAATTTGGATTTCCTTTTTATTTTCTTTTTCTGCT
>NW_011432882.1:0-623 GCF_000754665.1 Bison bison bison
CGCGCCCGGGAAGGAGCGGGCTGCGGGAGTGTGGGAGACGTGACTGGTGCCTGACTGGTTCCCCAGCTCAGCTCTCGCCTTCCCTTCGGACCTAGGAGCCTGGCGTCCTTGCAGAGGGCTTAGGGGCTGGGGGTGTGCACACTGCCAAAGCCTCCCGCAGGGAGAGCTCTTTCCGAGGGAAAGGAAGCTCCTTAGGCTGCATTCCCAGGCTGGTGCTTCCCCGCCCAGACTAAGCGCCGCACGGAGGGAATCAGGGTCCCGGTGCCCCTGGCTTGGGGAGGCAGCTCCACAGCCAGAGTGTTGCTCCGTTTGTGCCCAGAAAGCGCCTGCCAGACCGGGCCTTCCCTGGAGCTGTCCTCCCGCCTAGAGGCAGACGGATGTGCTGTGCGGGCTTCCCCTGTGCGTTTGGGCTCCCTAGCACAGCCGCAGCGCAGGGGAACCAGCCCATGATCAGTGAGCTCCGGGCAGTACTTTGGCCCCAGGTTTGGAGCCCCAATGCCCGGAACGCGGGAGAGAAGAGGCCGGCTGCCGGCGGGTGCTTGCAAGCCTGTTACTGGGAAGGACCGAGTGAGCTTCCACACCGGCGGAGCTCCAGCTCTGCGCCCAGGCGCGATAGCACAGAG
>NW_011432883.1:0-683 GCF_000754665.1 Bison bison bison
CCAGGTCATCAGTGCCTGCGCAGTCACGTGATCAGTGGATGATAGCCACGTGATCAGTGCATGCTCAGTCACGTGATCTGGACTTGATCAGCCACGTGATCAGTGCCTGCAGAGTCTCGTGATCAGGGCCTGCTGAGCTGCGTGATTCCCGCCGGCTCATCTGCATGACAATTGCCAGCTGAGCTGCGAGATTCCTGCCGGCTCATCTGCTTGACAATTGCCAGCTGAGCTGCGTGATTCCTGCCTGGTCACCTGCTTGATTATTGCCACTTGAGCAGCATGCTCATCACTGCTGAGCTCCATGCTTATGGCCTGCTGATTGCGTGGTTCGTGTCTGCTCAGCTCTTTGAGTATTGCCTCCTTAGGTCCCTGTTCGGGCGCCACCTGCCGGGGACCAGCCTCAGCTGATCCAGGGTATTCGAAGGAGAGATGGCCTAGGCAACTATTTATATGCTAATCAGAGATGTCAAGAATAAGAGTATGAGGATAGCTCAGTAGGAAAATTCGGTGGAGAAAAGAGACTGTGTAGCTTGGTTTACGTGGGAGACCAATCAAACTTCAAGACAAGAAGTTTGCACCACTTCCGTAGGCCGCAGGCGCCCTCTCGAATAGCGGAAGGTGCCTCACCCTAGACACCTTCTCGAGGGGGTCTTAGCAGCCCAGGCATAACTAGTAATCGAGGT
>NW_011432884.1:0-611 GCF_000754665.1 Bison bison bison
AATATATTCCTAAATATTTGAGTCTCTTAATTGGATGGTGAATGAGATACTTTCCTTAAGTTCTCTTTTTCATTTTTCATTGCTGGTGTATCAGAATGAAAGCAATTCCTGAGGATTAATTTTTATTCTGCAGCTATATTCTATTCATTGATTAGCTCGAGTAATTTTCTGCTGGCATCCTTAGTATTTGCTGTGTGAAGGGTCATGCCATCTTTTAACAGGAATAGTTTTTTGTTGTTGTTTGTTTTTTTCCAATATGTATTCCTTTTATTTGCTTTTCCCCTGATTGTTATGTCTAGGACTAATTTAAAAACTAATTCCAATGTGTTTTTACCTCAGAAAAGCTTACTGATGAAATTACAAAGCACTGAGAAATCTCAATTCTACCAGATTCCCACAATAAAATCATGAAGATCTTAAGGAGTTAGGGGTAATTTTTTGGGAGGTGGGGAAGCAGAAACTGTTTAAGTCTTTAGAAAAATGTATCATAATCAATTTAGCCTGGAATATTTGTAATCTTTCCTTCAGTTTCAGAAGATTTTACAGCCCTAAGAGTAATGCAGGGCTTTCTAACTGAAACCAAGAAACTCACCAAGAGCTCACCAAACTGT
>NW_011432885.1:0-1455 GCF_000754665.1 Bison bison bison
TGCTTGAAATCACCAGCTGAGCCACGCGACACCCTCTTGCTCATCTGCTTGATAATCGCCAGCTGATCCGCGGGACACCTGCCCGCTCATCTGCTTGATAATCACCAGCCTAGCTGCCCGTCCCCTGCTCGCTCATCTGCCTGATAATCGACAGCTTAGCCGCGGGACACCTGCACGCTCATCTCCTTGATAATCGCCAGCTGAGCCTCATGAAACGTGCCCGCTCATCTGCCTGATAATCCCCAGCTGAACCGCACGACACCTGCCCGCTCATCTGCTTGATAATCCCCTGCTGAGCCTCGCGACACCTGCCCACTCATCTGTTTGATAATCGCCTGCTGAGCCTCGCGACCCCTGCCCGCTCATCTGCTTGATAATCGCCATCTGAGCCACACGACACCTGCCCACTCATCTGTTTGATAATCCCCTGCTGAGCCTCGCGACACCTGTCCACTCATCTGCTTGATAATCGCCAGCTGAGCCACACGAAACCTGCATCTCATCTGCTTGATAATCGCCAGCTGAGCCACGCGACACCTGCTTGCTCATCTGCTTGATAACCGCGAGCTGAGCCGCGTGACACCTGCCCGCTAATCTGCCTGATAATCGCCAGCTGGGCCACGCGATACCTGCCCGCTCATCTGCTTGATAATCGCCAGCTGAGCCTCGCGACACCTGCTTCCTCATCTGCTTGATAATCGCCAGCTTAGCCGCGCGACACCTGCCCGCTCATCCACCTGATAATCGCCAGCTGAGCCTCGCGACACCTGCCCGCTCATCTGCTTGATAATCGCCAGCTGAGTCACACGACACCTGCCCTCTCATCTGCTTGATAATCGCCAGCTGAGCCTCGCGACACCTGCCTGCTCATCTGCTTGATAATCACCAGCTGAGCCGCACAACACCTGCGTGCTCATCTGCTTGACATTCGCCAGCAGATCCGCGCGACACCTGCCCGCCCATCTAATTGATAATAGCCAGCAGAGCCGCGCGACACCTGCCCGCTCATCTGCTTCATAAACGCCAGCTGAGCACCGCGACACCTGCCCGCTCATCTGCTTGATAATCGCCAGCTGAGCCGCGCGAAACCTGCCCACTCATCTCCTTGATAATCGCCAGCTGAACCCCGCGACACCTGCCCGCTCATCTGCCTGATAATCGCCAGCTTTGCCAGGTGAACCTGCCCGCTCATCTGCTTGATAATCGCCAGCAGAGCCGCGCGTCACCTGCCCGCTCATCTGCCTGATAATCGCCAGCTTAGCCACGCGACACCTGCTTGCTCATCTGCTTCATAACCGCCAGCTGAGCCTCGCGACACCTGCCCGCTCATCTGCTTGATAATCGCCAGCTGAGCCACGCGACACCTGCTCACTCATCTTCTTGAAAATCGCCAGCTGAGCCACACAACATCTGCCCGCTCATCTGCTTGATAATCGCCAGCTGAGCCACATAAAA
>NW_011432886.1:0-560 GCF_000754665.1 Bison bison bison
GTCACCATCTGCTAGTGATCTTGGAGCCCAGAAAAATAAAGTCTGACACTGTTTCCACTATTTCCCCATCTATTTCCCATGAAGTGATGGGACCAGATGCCATGATCTTTGTTTTCTGAATGTTGAGCTTTAAGCCAATTTTTTCACTCTCCACTTTCATTTTCATCAAGAGGCTCTTCAGTTCCTCTTCACTTTCTGCCATAAGGGTGGTGTCATCTGCATATCTGAGGTTATTGATATTTCTCCCGGCAACCTTGACTCCAGCTTGTGCTTCTTCCAGTCCAGCGTTTACTCATGATGTACTCTGCATATAAGTTAAATAAGCAGGGTGACAATATACAGCCCTGATGTACTCCTTTCCCTATTTGGAACCAGTCTGTTGTTCCATGTCCAGTTCTAACTGTTGCTTCCTGACCTGCATACAGATTTCTCAAGAGGCAGGTCAGGTGGTCTGTTATTCCCATCTCTTTCAGAATTTTTCCACAGTTGATTGTGATCCACCCAGTCAAAGGCTTTGGCATAGTCAATAAAGCAGAAATAGATGTTTTTCTGGAACTCTC
>NW_011432887.1:0-761 GCF_000754665.1 Bison bison bison
GTAGTGACTCGCCCGTGCATCGTCGGGAAAACACCCCCAGGTTCCAAATTCCGCTCGACAAGTGGCCTGTCTCCCCGGGAACACCTCGAGAGGCAAGCGGAGTTCCATGCCTCAACACAAGACGAGGCCTGACTCTCCTGTCCCAAGTCTGCAGGGACCTTGCGATCGGAGTCTGAAGTCAGAGGAACCCTGAGGTTCCTGCCTCAACTGGAGATGAGGCCCTCTTCCAATGCACCAAACCCAGTGGAGTGCCGAGAGGCCCCTCCCCCCTCCAGTTTCCCTGACTTCTCAGAGCCACAATGAGAAGCCCCATGAGGTCACCTGCACAAGTCGAGGGACCCCAGGGTGTCCTGCCTTAACCCGAGAAAGACCTCGAGAGACCTTCTTCAACACGTCTCGAGGCCAGATTCCCCTACTGTGACTTGAGAGCAATGACGCGCTCCCCCTCGCCATTCGCATGGAGACCCGACTTCCTTGGCGCCCCACGAGAGGCTCACTGACCTCGCCGTCGTACCTCGCGAGAAACCGCACACTGGGGCCGCCGCTCGAGAACAACCCCGAGCCTCCCCCGTCATCGGGACTTGAGGGCCTTCGTCTCCTGTATGGCCTAGAGACCAATCTCTCGACCTCTCTCCAAACGCCTCAGGAGGCTTGACTCCCTTTAGTCCACCCAGTGAGCTCCAAGAGATACCCGTCGCGACTCGAGAGCAGAGCGGGGTTCTTTGCTTCCACTCGAGATGGATGCCTGTCTCCCCGGGTGC
>NW_011432888.1:0-594 GCF_000754665.1 Bison bison bison
GTTTTAAGCCAACTTTTTCACTCTCCTCTTTCTCTTTCATCAAGAAGGTCTTTAGTTCCTCTTCACTTTCTGCCATAAGGGTGGTGTCATCTGCATATCTGAGATTATTGATATTTCTCCTGGCAATCTTGATTCCAGCTTGTTCTTCTTCCAGCCCAGCGTTTTTCAAGATGTACTCTGCATATAAGTTAAATATATAAGTACAGCCTTGACGTACTCCTTTTCCTCTTTGGAACCAGTCTGTTGTTCCATGTCCAGATCTAACTGTTGCTTCCTGTCCTGCATACAGGTTTCTCAAGAGGCAGGTCAGGTGGTCTGGTATTCCCATCTCTTTCAGAATTTTCACAGTTTATTGTGATCCACACAGTCAAAGGCTTTGGCATAGTCAATAAAGCAGAAATAGATGTTTTTCTGGAACTCTCTTGCTTTTTCGATGATCCAGCAGATGTTGGCAATTTGATCTCTGGTTCCTCTGCCTTTTCTAAAACCAGCTTGAACATCTGGAAGTTCATGGTTCACGTATTGCTGAAGCCTGGCTTGAAGAATTTTAAGCTATTATTTTTACAGTGCAACTGTGCAATAGTTTGAGCATTC
>NW_011432889.1:0-517 GCF_000754665.1 Bison bison bison
TTTTTTCTACCCTAAGTTCACAGCTACTTTGTTTAGGTCTCATTTCATTTTCTTAATCCTGATGCCTTCTCAGTTATGGTTTGAATCCAATCCCACTTCAGTTCTATCAACTATTCCTAGACTGATGGACCATTCCTGGGATGGGCATAAAAATTCTCTTCTAGGAACCATTAGCATGACTCTAAAAGAGAGTAGAAACAATTTTTCTCCCTGCCTCTTTCTAAAGGCTGAATATACCCATGTTATCCTTGGCCTATTCAATTCCTTCTGCTATCTGAGGGATAGGCCCCCCTTCTTCCCCCAAGCCCTCCAGAATTTGGCTAACCTTTGATGTTTTGCTTAGAAAGCACGTTATTTTTCCCTCCCTACCCATATCTCCACCCATAAAGGAGAGAGGCCCAACAGCTGAGCCCCACTTCCAGCTCTTAGTAACATAGCAACAGCCTAGCATTGGATTTACACTTTTTGTGCCTGCATCTCCTAAATGCCAGCAGTCATATGCCTAGAATAGAGCTTC
>NW_011432890.1:0-581 GCF_000754665.1 Bison bison bison
CAGGGACGGGTCGACTCCCCTGCTTTGTCTGGAAGGGGTTCCCGACCTTCCGGTCGCACCTCAGGATGAGGCCGGTCTCACGACGACATTCCAGACCGTGGCCTCGTGGGTGCTTCCGACATTGCGAGGACCTCGATTTCCCCGGTGCCCCTCCTTCGAGTACCCAAACTGATGCCCGGACACCTCAACGAACTCCACCCTGTGAATGAAGTCAACACGAAGGGGCAGTGACTCGCCCGTCGCATACGTCCGTAAAAAAACCCCAAGGTTCCAGATACAGCTCGACAAGTGGCCTCTCTCCCCGGGGACACCTCGAGAGGCAAGCGAGTTCCATGCCTCAACCCAAGACGAGGCCTGACTCTCCTGTCCCCAGTCTGCAGGGACCCTGCGATCGGAGTCTGAAATCAGAGGAGCCCTGAGGTTCCTGCCTCAACTGGAGATGAGGCCCTCTTCCAATGCACCAAACCCCGGGGAGTCCTGAGAGGCCCCTCCCACCTCTAGTTTCCCTGACTTCTCAGAGCCACCATGAGAAGCCCCCTGAGGTCACCTGCACAAGTCGAGGGAAGCCAGGGTTTCCTGCC
>NW_011432891.1:0-526 GCF_000754665.1 Bison bison bison
AGGTACTTTCTTGTTGGCAAGCTTGTGACAGATAGAACGATACAGCAATTTTTACCTTAGAACAGACCGAGGCACTATGAACATTTTGTGCTTAATGTTGATGACTCTTAGACATGTCTACAGTAGAGGAGCAAAAACAAAACTACTAGATATTTCATATTGACTAGTTCCCAGTTCACGGGACTCTGACATTCCCTGAGGTCAAAGTTTTCTTGTATTGGAAGCAGTTTGGTTTGCCAGGGCTGCCTTGTCTTGAGACCATTGAAATAAGAACTCAGAACTTGAGCACTATTATCAAAAATCACAAGGCTCACACTGACACAGACATCAATCCAGACAGACAAGACAAGACATCTTCCAGTTTTCCGCCTGAGATGGAAAAGATTTCTTTGAGTCCGTTTTTCTGGCGAGTGGGGGTGGGGCTGGCGGCCAGGCAGGCTTTGGGAAGGAGCTCATGGTTTGGAGTTGCATATGAAAAGAACCAGCTTTCCGGGTTCCAAGGAATCAAGTTTCCTTGCAAACCAAC
>NW_011432892.1:0-568 GCF_000754665.1 Bison bison bison
TGCTTTTAAATCTTTGCTCTTGCAATCACCCCTGCTACCATTCCAGTATTGTCCCATTGACGTTTCTTTCTCTGAATAAAATGTCTTACTAATTTAGGAAGTATTGGGGCCAGAATAGAATTTCTACTTAAAGTATTTGTATTCTTAGAATTGTTATTCTATACCCACAAAGTTACAAAATTTCACATTTTAACATTCAAACCCTAATTTGAACATCAGGAAACACTAACCTAAATCGTTCCAGGACTATTTAAGAAAGATGAGGTTATAAAGTTAACCTGTTTAACAGTCCCTGGCAACTCACTCCAGTATTATTATCCAGGAAGTCCCACGGACAGGAGCCTGACAGGCTATAGTCCATGGGGTCGCAAGAGTTGGACACGACTGAACAACTGAGCACCATACTTTTCATGGCTATAGTATACATTTTTATTGGTCACAGAGCCAGCAAGAACTCTAACACCAACCAATGTACATTAAAAAAGGCCATCTAGGCCTGAAAATAAAAGTATAGGGCTTAACGCCTATTTTGCCTTCCGTCTATGCTTATAGACTAGCTGAACATATA
>NW_011432893.1:0-526 GCF_000754665.1 Bison bison bison
CCTGGGCGGCCAGAGCCGCGCCAGGACCAAGGGCCAACCTCACCTCCCGCCCTGCCCCAGGTCTCTCGGGGGGTTGGAGGTGACCCTCCCTGTGCCACCTTCCGAGGGACCAAGAGGCTTCTCTCCTGTCCTACCGGTGGAGGGCAGGGGCCTGGAGCAGAGGGCATGTCTCCAGGAAAGAGACACTTGCAAGGTGGCAGGGGGCGTGGGGGTATGGGGGAAAGGCTGGGTGGTGCTGGGGGAGCGGCCCCAGAGCCCTACTGGCTTCCGCACCCTCACCTCACTGGCATCCCTCCTTTGTCCTCAGAAATAAGAATGTCTAAGCCCCTGGAGGCCGAGAAGCAAGGTCTGGACTCCCCGTCAGAGCACCCAGGTAAGTGGGGAACGGGGCAGGGAGGGCAGAGGTCACCACGGGCATAGGGCAGGGGTGCTCGGGGGTTTTAGGGTCAGGGGCTAGTGACAGCTCACCCCTCGTCCCTCTCTTTGCAGACACTGAAAGAAATGGACCAGACACTAACCATCAGGT
>NW_011432894.1:0-618 GCF_000754665.1 Bison bison bison
TGCCTGGAAAATCCTATGGACGGAGGAGCCTGGTAGGCTGCAGTCCATGGGATCGCTAAGAGTCGATTACGACTGAGCGACTTCACTTTCACTTTTCACTTTCATGCAATGGAGAAGGAAATGGCAACCCACTCCAGTGTTCTTCCCTGGAGAATCCCAGGGATGGTGGAGCCTCGGTGGGCTGCCGTCTGTGGGGTCGACACAGAGTCGGACACGACTGAAGTGACTTAGCAGCAGCAGCAGCATGAGCTTTAAGAATGTATAATACTTCCATTTTCTCTCATTTCTTGTGCCATAAATTTCATGCAGTTTATTTCTACTTAGGCATTTTTTAAACTGCTACTTTGTAGTACTAATTGTTTTCTTTCAGACACGATGGCTCCTATGCTAAGTGTTTAGTTAACTTTCTAAGAAACTGCTGAGATATTATCTAAAATGAATGTGACATTTTACATTCAGCAGTATGTGAGGGTTCCAGCTTCTCAACATTCCTGCCAACGGTTGAAATTGTTAGCATTTTCAATTGTTTATATTGGGTATACAATGATATTTACTGGTAATTTTAATTTGCATTTTCCAAATGATTGATGATGTTGGGTATTTTTCTTGAGCTTGTTA
>NW_011432895.1:0-512 GCF_000754665.1 Bison bison bison
CCAAGATCAGAACCAAACAAAACAAAAAAATTAGCTTCTTTACGTTTCTACATGTCAGGATGGTGCCAGACACTATTATTGGATAGTCAAAAATACTCTTTTGTTTTCTTGTGTAAAGGGAAGGGTCCTTTCTAAGGCGTGAATGTTTCTAGAACTTTAATTTTAATTTTGGTAAATAGACCCACGCTCTTCAGTACACTGTCGTCACTTAGTTTAGTCACAGGATAGAAACTCGGGTAACCAAAACAACCTGGAGAAACGATTGTATGTTCAGTTCAGTTCAGTGGCTCAGTCGTGTCTGACTCTTTGGGTACCCCGTCGGCCTGCAGGACGCAGGGCTTCCGTGTCCATCACCAACTCCAGGGGCTTGCTCAAACTCATGTCCATCGAATCAGTGATGCCATCCAACCATCTTATCCTCTGTCGTCCCCTTCTCCTCTGCCTTCAATCAAGACTCTCATAGGCAGATATTTTCGAGTGTAATTAGTGTTCATAGTTTCTCTAAAAGCTCA
>NW_011432896.1:0-1057 GCF_000754665.1 Bison bison bison
CCTGCTCAGTGCATGCTCAGTAACGTGATCTGTACTTGATCAGCCACGTGGTCAGTGCCTGCAGAGTCAGGTGATCAGGGCCTGCTGAGCTGCGTGATTCCTGCCGGCTCATCTCCTTGACAATTGCCAGCTGAGCTGCGTGATTCCTGCCTTGTCACCTGCTTGATTATTGCCAGTTGAGCAGCATGATTCGTCACTGCTCAGCTCCATGCTTATAGCCTGCTGATTGCGTGGTTCGTGTCTGCTCAGCTCTTTGAGTATTGCCTCCTGAGGTCCCTGTTCGGGCGCCACCTGCGGGGGACCCGTCCCAGCTGCTCCAGGGTATTCGAAGGAGAGATGGCCTAGGCGACTGTTTATATGCTCATCAGAGATATCAAGAATAATAGTATGAGGATAGATCAGTAGGAAAATTCGGTGAAGAAAAGAGACTGAGTAGCTTGTTTTACGAGGAAGACCAATAGAACTTCAAGACAAGAAGTTTTCACCACTTACGTAGGCCGCAGGCGCCCTCTCGAAGAGCGGAAGGTGCCTCACCCTAGACACCTTCTCGAGTGGGTCTTAGCAGCCCAGGCATAATTAGTAAGCGTGGTGGGTTCCGCGCTCCAGATGGAGACTCGGCTGGAAGTTACAGGGAAGAATGACAAGAACTTTATGAATTGGAGCTGTAAGTTAACTCTTTGACGGAGAGAGCGAGATGGTGGTGGGGGACAGCCCCCAGTGAAATCAGAGGTGAGAGCACAAAGCAATAAAGTAGGCAGACTCTGGTTATTTTGGGGGGGGGAGATGCTCGAGAATATCCGGGTGGACTCCTGAGGCCCGGTCCGGCATTTGCGTATGCCGAGCCTCCTTCCTCATGACCTTTGTCCAGAGTGGAATGCCTCACCGGCTCCGGGCACATGGTCAGTGCATGCTCAGTCATGATATCAGTGCATGATCAGCCACGTGATCACTGACTGCACAGTCACGTGATCAGCGCCTCTCAGTCACATGATCACCGTATGATAAACACGTGATCAGTGAACGAGCAGCCATGTGATCACTGCATGCGCAGTCAGGT
>NW_011432897.1:0-633 GCF_000754665.1 Bison bison bison
ACACTGGGTCCGCCGCTCGAGAACAACCCCGAGCCTCCCCCGTCATCGCGACTTGAGGGCCTTCGTCTCCTGTATGGCCTAGAGACCAAACTCTCGACCTCTCTCCAAACGCCTCAGGAGGCTTGACTCCCTTTAGTCCACCCAGTGAGCTCCAAGAGATACCCGTCGCGACTCGAGAGCAGAGCGGGGTTCTTTGCTTCCACTCGAGATGGATGCCTGTCTCACCGGGTGCGTCTGGAATGAAACCCCGAGATCGCTTTCGCCCCTGGAGAGGAACACTGGCTTCTGGACACAAGCCTAGATGAGGTCTATTGGCCCTGCAGTCACTCGAGAGCAATCCCCAGCTTTCCTTCGCAACTCGAATGGAAGATTGGACTTCCCTGGGCCAACACCAGAGTCATCCTGAATTCCCCGTCGTAACTCGAGAATCCTGCCGCAACTCGAGAAAATCCACGTGGTTCCCCGGTCATCGCAAGATGAAGCCCTTTCCCTCTACAGTGTCTCAGGAGAAGTCCCACGATAGGTATTGGAGGTCGAAACGGTACTTGGCACCCTTGATGCGACCCACAAAGTGCCCCGACATCCCCGTCTCCCTCGAGAGGAACACCGAAGTTTTCCGGCACCACTTCCTCT
>NW_011432898.1:0-510 GCF_000754665.1 Bison bison bison
CAGTGCTGTGATGAACATCGGGGTACACGTGTCTCTTTCAATTCTGGTTTCCTCAGTGTGTATGCCCAGTAGTGGGATTGCTGGATCATAAGGCAGTTCTATTTCCAATTTTTTAAGGAATCTCCACACTGTTCTCCATAGTGGCTGTACTAGTTTTCATTCCCACAACAGTGTAAGAGGGTTCCCTTTTCTCCACACCCTCTCCAGCATTTATTACTTGTAGACTTTTGGATCACAGCCATTCTGACTGGTGTAGAAATGATACCTCATAGTGGTTTTGATTTGCATTTCTCTGATAATGAGTGATGTTGAGCATCTTTTCATGTGTTTGTTAGCCATCTATATGTCTTCTTTGGAGAAATGTCTATTTAGTTCTTTGGCCCATTTTTTGATTGGGTCGTTTATTTTTCTGGAGTTGAGCTGCAGGAGTTGCTTGTATATTTTTGAGATTAGTTGTTTGTCAGTAGCTTCATTTGCTATTATTTTCTCCCATTCTGAAGGCTGTCTTTT
>NW_011432899.1:0-533 GCF_000754665.1 Bison bison bison
GATGGCCCCTCGTCTGATTGTTTCTTTGGTTGGTATGTGAGTGGGCCCTAGTGTTGGGAGAGTGAGCCTTGCAGATGCATTAGGGCATTTCCGAGGATGAAAGTCCTGAGTCAACAGGAGGGACCCGCACATTGCTCTGAGGTGGGCAGTTGTCGGGGGAGAGCAAAGCTTGGGGATCGTGAAATGTACCTCAAGTGGTGGTGGAACCCATGGATGGATGGGCAGGTGAATGGATCGGCAAGTCAGTCAGGTTCCCTGAATTCTGGGTTGCCTTCAGGTTTGGTTGGAGTGAGAGTGGGGAAGGACTGTGGTGGCAGGTTCATAGGGTCATGGACTATTGAACAGTTGGCCTCTCCCGTGATTGGTTTCCTTGCTGCAGACCTCCAGAGCCATAACGTGGTTCCCCAGGTGGTGTCTTATCTTGTCCTGGCCTGGGCGTCATATGAAGCAGAGGGGATGTTTTCGTCCATCTGCCATGTTTCCCCAGTTGCATGGAGTGAAATTTTGTGCTCAAGACATCCCAGTGTCATTTC
>NW_011432900.1:0-920 GCF_000754665.1 Bison bison bison
AGGCTTGATAATCGCCAGCTGAGCCGCGCGGCACCTACCCGCTCATCTGCTTGGTAATCGCCAGATGAGCAGCGCCACACGTGCCCGCTCATCTGCTTGATAATCGCCAGGTGAGCCTAGCGACACCTGCCCGCACATCTGCTTGATAATCGCCAGCTGAACCGCGGGACACCTGCCCGCTCATATGCTTGATAATCGCCAGCTGAGCCTCACGAAACCTGCCCGCTCATCTGCCTGATAATCGCCAGATGAGCCGCGTGACACCTGCCCGCTCATCTGCTTGATAATCGCCAGCTGAGCCCCGCGACCCATGCCCGCTCATCTGCTTGGTAATCGCCAGATGAGCAGCGCCTCACGTGCCCGCTCATCTGCTTGATAATCGCCAGTTGAGCCAAACGACACCTGCCCGCACATCTGCTTGATAATCGCCAGCTGAGCAGCGCCACACGTGCCCGCTCATCTGCTTGATAATCGCCAGCTGAGCCATGCGTCATCTGCCGGCTCATCTGCCTGATAATCCCCAGCTGAGTCCCGCAGCACCTGCCCGCTCATCTGCTTGATAATCGCCAGCTGAGCCACGCGACACCTGCCCGCTCATCTGCTTGATAATCGCCAGCTGAGCCCCGCGAAACCTGCACGCTCATCTGCTTGATAATCCCCAGCTGAGTCGCGCAGTACCTGCCCGCTCATCTGCTTGATAATCGTCAGCTGACCCACGACGACACCTGCCCGCTCATCTGCCTGATAATCGCCAGCTGAGCCGCTCAGCACCTGCCCGCTCATCTGCTTGATAATGGCCACCTGAGCCGTGCCACACCTGCCCGCTCATCTGCTTGATAATCGCCAGCTGAGCCCCGCGACACCTGCCCGCTCATCTGCTTGATAATCGCCAGCTGAACCCTGCGACACCTGCCGGCTCA
>NW_011432901.1:0-581 GCF_000754665.1 Bison bison bison
AGGAACATTGGCTTCTGGACACAAGCCTAGATGAGGTCTATTGGCCCTGCAGTCACTCGAGAGCCAATCCCCAGCTTTCCTCCGCAACTCGATTGCAAGATTGGACTTCCCTGGGCCAACACAAGAGGCATCCTGAATTCCCCGTCGTAACTCGAGAATCCCCGCCGCAACTCGAGAAAAACCACGTGGTTCCCCCGTCATCGCAAGATGAAGCCCTTTCCCGCTACAGCGCCTCGGGAGAAGTCCCACGTGAGGAACTGGAGGTCGAAACGGTACTTGGCACCCTTGATGCGCCCCCACAAAGTTCCCCGGCATCCCGGTCTCCCTGGAGAGGAACACCGAGGTTTTCCGGCACCACTTCCTCTGAGCCCCTTCTACCCTCCTGATCTCCCCAGGAGGGTCGACTCCCCTGCTTTGTCTGGAAGGGGTTCCCGACCTTCCGGTCGCACCTCAGGATGAGGCCGGTCTCACGACGACATTCCAGACGTGGCCTCATGGGTGCTTCCACGTTGCGAAGCACCCTGATTTCCCGGCCCCCTCTTGGTAAGAACCCGATGCCCGGACATCTCTCCGAACTCCAG
>NW_011432902.1:0-505 GCF_000754665.1 Bison bison bison
ATACAGCTTTTAGCTTGTGAGGGCGAAAGAGAAAACTTCTAAGTTCTTCACATATCAGAAACTGAAACTGATCTCTCTTCACTTTCTTCTAAAACTCTTCAAGATGTCATGAAGTCCCCCTGTCTCCCAAATCTTCCCCCAGGGGACTCCATATCCCTGCTCCTCTCTAGAAGTATTGCTCTCTAATCTTGCCACACAGCTGTCATCTCAGCACTTCCGTGTTTTCTGGATTCATGGGCTTCCGACCATTTTTTCTGGATTCATGCCAACATATTTTTGGTTTATTTTCATTTTGCTATAGTTTATTGTCACAGCTCCCTAAAGAAGGACTATGGTACATAAATTTTCTGAGCCTGTATCTGAAAATATCTTCTAGCACTCAGTGTTACTGATAAGAAATTTAATACCAATCTGACTTTGTTCTAAAAGTTTACATTGCTGTGTGCAGTCTTTTTTTATTTATTTAATCCACTGGAATGGACACTAAGTATTTTCTTTGATCTAT
>NW_011432903.1:0-532 GCF_000754665.1 Bison bison bison
GACCATCATGACATGGCAGTAGAGTGCTACTCTCTGTGCTTCTTTGTGACATGGTGAAGCTGAGTGTTCTTCCAAAGGTCTGAAAAGAGCAAAAGAGTTCACCAGTCACAGTGGTGTGTTTTCATTAAGAGTGGAAATGTTGAATCTTGAGACTCAGAAAAGTCTGGAGTCAGACTGCCTGGGTTTAAGCACTGGCTCCTGCCAGCCATGCAGCTTTGGTTATCTCTCAGCCTCAGTTTCTTCACCTGTAAAATGGGCTTAATAACAGGGTCTCCCTCAAAACATGAGGGTTAGAGGGGATCACACATGACATATTAGACGTTCCATGAAAATGAGCTATTTGGGACACTGGACACTGGCTGGGCTTGGTTCTGAGTTCCCCAGAACACTCCACGTTTCTGGCAAAGCAGTTTCTTTTCACTCTCTTATCTGAATCTCTCCAAATGCTCTTTTGCAAACAGCTGTGATCAAATAAAACCCAACATCTTCCAGAAGCTCAGTGCAGAAGTTAAGTGAAAGTATTTTTTTTTTT
>NW_011432904.1:0-587 GCF_000754665.1 Bison bison bison
CACTACAACTACTGAGCCCATGCTCTAGGGCCCGCAAGCCACAACTACTGAACCTGTGTGCTGCAACTACCAAAGCCCAAGTACCTACAGCTCATGCTCTGCCACAGAAGAAGTCACTGCAATGAGAAGCTTGTGCACCACAACTAGAGAGTATTCCCCACTTGCTATAGAGAAAGTCCATGCACAGCAATGAAGACCCAGCACAGCAAAAAATTAATTAATTACTTAAAAAAAATTTACTCAGTAGCATCTAGCAAGGATTCAGCTAAGTGCTGCAAGTAACTGCATATTCAAGATGATACATTAGGAACTGCAAGAGGACCCAACAGCAGATTGATGGCACCACACTTGATAACCAAGTCTTGGAAAACAAAACCATCACCTGCAATGTTTCCAAGAGCCCATGCAGCTTGTTCACTGATGTAATCATAGGGAGATGCCAGTAGAGAAATGAATGCTGGGGCAGCATGTCTATCTACCGCAGCCCCAGTCTGTTCTGACATTCTGGAAGCAATGCTGGTGAACACTCAAGTAGATTCAAACTGAACAGGACTACAATGAGTTCTGCCCAAGAAGGACACAAACTT
>NW_011432905.1:0-535 GCF_000754665.1 Bison bison bison
CTTAGCAGGCAATAATAATTGGAGCTGAAGGCTGTAATGAACTGGATAAGCAGACTCTAATCACGTGATTCAGCCGGCTCCTCTCTGGGGACTGAGCAGGCACTTATTATGCAGCTCAGCAAGCAAAAATCATGGAGCTGAGCAAGCAGGAATCACGCAGCTCAGCAGGCAATAATCAAGGAGCTGAGCAGGCACGAATCACGCAGCTCAGCAGGCAATAATCCTGGAGCTGAGCAAGCAGGAATCACGCAGCTCAGCAGGCAATAATCAAGAAGCTGAGCAGGCAGGAATCACGCAGCTTAGCAGGCAATAATCATGGAGCTGAGCAGACTGTAATGAAGTGGCTAGCAGACTCTAATCACGTCACTCAGCCGGCTCCTAACCCGGTCTTGAGCAGGCACTAATCACGCAGCTGAGCAGGGACTAATCACACAGCTGATCAGGCAAGAGTCAAGCAGCTGAGCAGGGATTAAGCATGCAGCTGAGCAAGCGCTAATCCCTTGATTCAGCAGACCCTGATCACGTGACTGAGCAG
>NW_011432906.1:0-770 GCF_000754665.1 Bison bison bison
CCGGTCGCACCTCAGGATGAGGCCGGTCTCACGACGACATTCCAGACGTGGCCTCGTTTGTGCTTCCACATTGCGAAGCACCCCGATTTCCCGGTCCCGTCTTGGTAAGAACCCGATGCCCGGACACCTCTCCGAACTCCACCCTGTGAATGAAGTCAACATGAAGGGGCAGTGACTTGCCCGTGCATCGTCCGGAAAAGACCCCCAGGTTCCAAATACCGCTCGACAAGTGGCCTCTCTCCCCGGGGACACCTCGAGAGGCAAGCGGAGTTCCATGCCTCAACCCAAGACGAGGCCTGACTCTCCTGTCCCCAGTCTGCAGGGACCCTGCGATCCGAGTCTGAAATCAGAGGAACCCTGAGGTTCCTGCCTCAACTGGAGATGAGGCCCTCTTCCAATGCACCAAACCCCGTGGAGTCCCGAGAGGCCACCCCCCAACCTCCAGTTTCCCTGACTTCTCAGAGCCACCATGAGAAGCCCCCTGAGGTCACCTGCACAAGTCGAGGGAAGCCAGGGTTTCCTGCCTCAACCCGAGAAAGACCTTGAGAGACCTTCTTCAACACGTCTCGAGGCCAAGTTCCCCACATGACTCGAGAGCAATGACGCGCTCCCCCTCGCCACTCGCATGGAGACCCGACTTCCCTGGCGCCCCACGAGAGGCTCACTGACCTCGTCGTCGTACCTCGGGAGAAACCGCACCCTGGGTCCGCCGCTCGAGAACCACCCCGAGACTGCCCCGTCATCGCGGAGATGAGGGCCTTCGTCTCCTG
>NW_011432907.1:0-609 GCF_000754665.1 Bison bison bison
GTTTCAGCTTTAGTATCATTCCTTCCAAAGAAATCCCAGGGCTGATCTCCTTCAGAATGGCCTGGTTGGATCTCCTTGCAGTCCAAGGGACTCTGAAGAGTCTTCTCTAACACCACAGTTCAAAAGCATCAGTTCTTCAGTGCTCAGCTTTCTTCACAGTCCAACTCTCACATCCATACATGACCACTAGAAAAACCATAACCTTGACTAGACGGACCTTTGTTGGCAAAGTAATGTCTCTGCTTTTGAATATGCTATCTAGGTTGGTCATAACTTTCTTTCCTAAGGAGTAAGCATCTTTTAATTTCATGGCTGCAGTCACCATCTGCAGTGATTTTGGAGCCCCCCAAAACTAAAGTACTGACACTGTTTCCACTGTTTCCCCCATCAATTTCCCATGAAGTGATGGGACCAGACACCATGATCTTTGTTTTCTGAATGCTGAGCTTTAAGCCAACTTTTTCACGCTCCTCTTTCATTTTCATAAAGAGGCTTTTTAGTTCCTCTTCACTTTCTGCCATAAGGGTGGTGTCATCTGCATATCTGAGGTTATTGATATTTCTCCCAGCAACCTTGATTCCAGCTTGTGCTTCTTCCAGCCCAGCGTTT
>NW_011432908.1:0-658 GCF_000754665.1 Bison bison bison
AAAAAGAAAACAAAAACAAATTAAAAAACCGACACATTCTTCGTACAATGCCACAGTGGAAGGAACACAGGCCTTCAATATTAAGACCTAAATTTGCAAAAACTTAGGAGCTTGGTTTTTGTTTTGTTTTGTTTTGTTTTGTTTGTAATCAAACCACCACATCATTTACAATTTTTACTACGTTCTAATTATTCGGTTCCAAAACACCAAACTTGTACTGCACACGGTCCCCATGGAAAGGCCCCCTCAGCAGGACAGCCACAGATGCTGCCATGAAAGGGCAGCAGGGTGCCCTCCTCCCTTGTTTTCTGCCTGGGCGGCCACCGGGTTTTGAAACCCATGCACCCTACTAAGTTTCTAGGGTGCAATTCGTGGACCCTTCCCTTTCCATCCCAGCAGGTGGTCGAGGCCCGCTGGCCTCCAAAGTGCCAGAAGCAGGGCTGGGCCAGCCGGCCACGAGTTCAGGGTTCTGGCCCTTCGGACTTGCAGCGGACACTAGGCTGCTTGGGAAAACCGCGCGGCTCTGACCTTTCAGCAAAGGGGTGGAGCGGTAAAGGCCTTGAGCCCAAAGGCGAGGCCTTTCTGCGACCGCCAGGTTGTGCCAACAGAGGGCGGACTACGTGGTTCCCTGCTCCACGCAGTCCCAGTTCCCTGACCT
>NW_011432909.1:0-560 GCF_000754665.1 Bison bison bison
CCACTGCATTGAGTGTGCAGCAACAATATCAACGGTAATGCCGGTGAACAATGCGTATTCCTGGAATCCACTCCGTTGGCTACTGACTGTGTGTGCTGGTGGTGTGGAACCTAGACCTGGAAGCTTTCTGGATGATTGCAAATGACACCAAAGTCTGAGGACGATGGAAGATCTTCACATTTCTGCAAGAGCCACACACCTCCAGAAGGAACCACAAGACTTGCCTGAAATGGTCAAGGTATAAGTATTGGACTCAACGTTGGAAGGTCTCCACCTTTGCTATGGAAGTCAAACGATCTTTCTTTGAAATGAAAATGGAGCCTACTGAACGTTCACATTCTTCTAGAGCATTTGAAAAGCCCTAACTTGTAGAAATCTACTGTACGAGTTCCTTGAAAGCAAGACCCTCTATGTATGGATATGTCTTCATGCCTTAGATTGTGCCTCGAATATAGTGTACCCATCAACCCAGGAAAGGAAAGAATTGACTCGCCAAATATACAAAGAGATCAAAAGTGCCGAGCCAAGTGACCCCTTGAGGCTTCCAAGAGCTTTTCTGT
>NW_011432910.1:0-527 GCF_000754665.1 Bison bison bison
TTTTATACTTATTGCCTGTTTGTGGAGTTCTCACTCTGTTCTTTCATGCTTCCCCTGATACAAGTAAATATCTTTTATTCGTTTATTTAATGGGTCCACTGGGGCTTGCTGTGTCATTGGCTTTCTCTAGTTGCATAGAGTGGGGGCTGCACTCAGTTATGGTGCGTGGGCTTCCCATCATTCTGTCTTCTCTTGTGGAGCACAGGCTCTAGGGTACATGAGTTCAACAGCTGTGACATGCAGCTTTACTTGCCCCACAGCCTGGGATCTTAGGTCCCAGACCACGGGTTGAACCCTTGTTGCCTACATTGTCTGAAAAATCTTAACAAATGAACCAGCAGGGAAGACCCAGTAAATATCTTTATGACCCTTACTTTGCAGTCATTTGATGTAGATTATTTATCTCCATCTTGTTTAGTTCTTTTTCTGTAGTTTATGTCTTAGCTGTTCTATTTAGCATAGATTCTTTGTCTCTTTTATTTTGTCCTTTTTGTTCTATGCATTGATATTAGGTAGATGAACTATGT
>NW_011432911.1:0-589 GCF_000754665.1 Bison bison bison
AATTAAAATCTAGAGTTTGGAATTTCAGATATACAATGTTATATAACAGAAGAAGAGAAAGAAACAGAGAAAAAAAGTCACAGAAATTATAAAAACTATAAGTACAAAATTGATTACAAATACCAAAAGGTAAAATTAAAATCTAGAGTAGGGTTTGGAATTTCAAAAATACAATGTTGAAGAAAAGAAGGAAAAAAAAAAGATAAAAAAATTATAAAAAATATATATATGAAGTTTGCTGAAGAAAAAAAATAGGGTCTTTTTTTTTGCAAAGTAATAGGTTATTAAAGTGAAAATTAAAGGAATAATAGAAGACTTAAAATTTTTTTAAAAAATAAAAAAAAGAATGATCGTTAAAATAGTAAAAATATATCAAAGGACTTTCTTTGGTTTTGTTGTGAGTATTGTGGGTTCCAGCTCATTTTTGGCTAGTTCCTTGGTCCGACTTTTATTTCTCAAGATCTATAGGCCCCTTCCTATGTAGTCCGTAGTAACCACAGGGTTTTAATCTATTGCCTGAAGCTTCCAAGGCGGTTCCCTCTGTTATAGCTTCTGTTTGCTAGACTCTTCAGTGTCTGGTTTCTGCCCT
>NW_011432912.1:0-538 GCF_000754665.1 Bison bison bison
GAACCTTTGTTGGCAGAGTAACGTCTCTGCTTTTTAATATGCTGTCTAGATTTGTCATAGGTTTCCTTCCGAGGAGCAAGCATCTTTTAATTTCACCATCTGCAGTGATTTCGGAGCCCAAGAAAATAAAGTGTGTCACTGTTTCCACTGTTTCCCCATTTATTTGCCATGAAGTGATGGGGCTGGATGCTATGATCTTCATTTTTTTGAATGTTGAGTTTTGTGCCAGCTTTTTTCACTCTCCCCTTTCACTTTCACTTTCACTAAGAGGCTCTTTAGTTTCAACCCCTGGAGGCATTTCTTATTCCCCTTTCTGTCTTTTCTCCACCACGAGGGTCCCCATTTATAGTTTTTTAACAACATAGTTTAACAACAGATTCCTTCAATACATTCTATCCCTTTTCCCTCTTATATATATATTGTAACCAATCCGTCCTTCAGTTCACTGATCATCTCTTCAGCTACATCCAATCTGATGTTGAGCCCAGAGACTGAGTTCTTAAATTCAGTCCCTGTTATTGTAAAGTTCTAGATTGGT
>NW_011432913.1:0-621 GCF_000754665.1 Bison bison bison
TTATTAACTCAAGGGTCTTATGTTGCTAATACCAAGGCTACTGCTTGTTTTTCTTGCATACCAACTATATTAGCTAATATCCTCCCAGGCGCAAATTGGGTAAAGGACAAGGAAATTTGGGAGGAAACATTGGCTCAACAATGCAGTATTATTTTAATAAAGTTTTTGTTTTGTTTTGTTTTGTTTTTTTACTCAAAGATTATGCTTGGGGTGTTGTGAACAATCGTGTGCATTAGTTACAAGAGTGTAGATAAACCTGCCAAGGAAGCTAAAATAGTAACAGAGGGGTTAGAATTAAAATGTTCCTTTCAAGCCCAGGAGACTTATTAACTAGAGCCTTAAGTTGATTTTCTTCAGAGAAAGGTGGTCGGGGAGAGCCCCCTGTTAATGTCAAAATATTGGTGAAAGGCATAATATAGTAAACAGTAGAGACAGATTTTGGTTCCGGCTAGATGCTTGAGCAGGGTCCAGGGAATCCCTCGAGTCCTGATCTGCCTTTGCCTGTCAGGTCTTCTCTGCATGACCTTTGCATGCATGGGATCTCCTGAGGTGGTTCACAGCAAATGTGGTTCTGTTCTCCATGTGAGAACACACCCAAGCCTGCCTAGTTCGCCCAAGACT
>NW_011432914.1:0-522 GCF_000754665.1 Bison bison bison
AGCAGCAGCAGCGGCAGTGCATAGATATCAAAAGGGTTTAGAACAGTCAGGTAGGATCACACAAGTCACCGTGAAGCAATACTTCTCCACTTAGCCAAAGCTAACAAAAGATTTCTGTTCTAGGTCAACCTAGAAGAGATCACGGAAGAGGTAAAGAAACTTAAAATCCATTAGCAAAGGCAGTTCAACCTCTCAAGAAACCTTGTGCTAGGCACAACACTCTTTTCTGGGGGTCCACCTTCCCTACAACCTCCTGATCCCATTCTGTACCCATTCCTTTGCTTCTCCCATCCTGAAACTGCCACCTGGAAGAAAGAACGACGTCGTTTTCCTTCAGAAAATGCGATTTCATGCCACATACCTTCTTTTAATACCAAGTCATACATTTCCCTTCAGCAACCAAGAACTGACTTTTATATTGGCATTCGACAGATTGGTGAACATACCTATCAGTGATGTAGCGCCCCTCCCTCCCCCGCACGCACGCGCGCACACACACACACACACACACACACCCAAGAT
>NW_011432915.1:0-740 GCF_000754665.1 Bison bison bison
AAACAGTGAGATTTCTGGATCATATGGCTACTATATATTTAATTTGAGGTACTGACAAACCAAAGTGGTTGTACCATTTTAGAGCAATATATTTTCAACAATATATTTCAGCAGTATATTTTCAACATTTTTCAACAATATATGAAGATTCGTTTTCTCCACATCCTCTGCAGCACTTGTTATTTTCCTGGTTTTGATTATAGCCAAGCTAATGTGTGTGAAGTAGTATTTCAATGAAACTGATTTACATTTTGCTAAGGGCTTCCCTGGTGGCTCAGAAGGTAAAGTGTCTGCCTGCAATGCAGGAGACCTGGGTTTGATTCCTGGGTCAGGAAGATCCCCTGGAGAAGGAAATGACAATCCACCCAGCACTCTTGCCTGGAAAATCCCATGGATGGAGGAGCCTGATAGGCGACAGTCCATGGGGTCGCAAAGAGTCGGACAGGACTGAGCGACTTAATTTCTTTCACTTTCAATCATGTTAAGCAGTTATTTTTGGTGAAATGTCTATTCAAATTCTTTTCCTGGTTGTTAAAAGTTTTTAATTGTTAGTAAAAAAAATCTAACTTAAATTTTCACCATTTTAACCATTTTACATGCTAAGTATTTCACATACTTTCATCAGCCTTTTTGGAGAAAGAATGGCAACCCACTCCAGTATCTTGCCTGGAGAACCCATGGACAAAGGAGCCTGATGGGCAACGAGTCCATGTGAAAAGCAAAGACTCATACATGACTGA
>NW_011432916.1:0-579 GCF_000754665.1 Bison bison bison
GACTGCGCATGCACTGATGACGTGGCTGTCGGCACTGATCACGTGTTTATCAGGCAGTGATCAGTGACTGAGAGGCGCGTGATCAGGGACGTGTGCACGCACTGATCACTGGCTGATCAGGTACAGATCACGTGACTGAGCATGCACTGATGACGTGGCTGATCAGGCACTGATCACATGGCTCATCATGCACTGATCACGTGTTTATCAGGCAATGATCAGTGACTGACAGGCGCTGATCATGGGACTGTGCACGCACTGATCACGTGGCTATCATGCACAGATCACGTGACTGCGCATGGACTGATGACGTGTCTGTGCGGGCACTGATCACGTGTTTATCCTACAGTGATCCCGTGACTGAGAGGCGCTGATCCCGTGACTGTGCCGTCAGTGATCACGTGGCTGAGCAGGCACTGATATCGTGACTGAGCATGCACTGATCATGTGCCGGGAGCCGGGGAGGCATTCCACTCTGGACAAAGGTCATGATGAAGGAGGCTCGGCATACGCAAATGCGGGATGGAGCCTCAAGAGGCCACCCGGATATTCTCGAGCATCTCTCACCCAAAAACCGGA
>NW_011432916.1:4886-5323 GCF_000754665.1 Bison bison bison
GATCACGTTGCTGGTCGTTCACTGATCACGAGTTTATCATACGGTGATCACGTGACTGAGAGGCGCTGATCAAGTGACTGTGCCCTCAGTGATCACGTGGCTGAGCAGGCACTGATATCGTGACTGAGCATGCACTGATCATGTGCCGGGAGCCGGGGAGGCATTCCACTCTGGACAAAGGTCATGAGGAAGGAGGCTCTGCATACGCAAATCCGGGATCGAGCCTCAGGAATCCACCCGTATATTCTCGAGCATCTCAGCCCAAAAAAAACGGAGTCTGCCTACTGTATTGCTTTGTGCTCTCACCTCTGATTTCACTGGGGTCTGTCCCCCACCACCATCTCGCTCTCTCTGTCAAAGAGTTAACTTAAAGCTCCAATTCATAAAGTTCCTTGTCATTTCTTCCCTTTAACTTCCAGCTGAGTCTCCCATCTGGA
>NW_011432917.1:0-406 GCF_000754665.1 Bison bison bison
CGATCAGCCACGTCATCAATGCATGGGCAGTCACGGGATCAGTGCATGATAGCCACGTGATCAGTGCATGCTCAGTCACGTGATCTGTACTTGATCAGCCACGTGATTGGTGCCTGCAGTCTGGTGATCAGGGCCTGCTGAGTTGCGTGATTCCTGCGGTCTCATCTGCATGACAATTGCCAGATGAGCTGCGTGATTCCTGTCGGCTCATCTGCTTCACAATTGCCAGCTGAGCTGCGTGATTCCTGCCTGGTCACTTGCTTGATTATTGCCAGGTGAGCAGCATGATTCGTCACTGCTGAGCTCCATGCTTATTGCCTGCTGATTTCGTGGTTCGGGTCTGCTCAGCTCTTTGAGTATTGCCTCCTGAGGTCCCTGTTCGGGCGCCACGTGCCGGGGACCAGCC
>NW_011432917.1:4701-5012 GCF_000754665.1 Bison bison bison
GGCTGGAAGGTACAGGGCAGAATGACAAGGAACTTTATGAATTGGAGCTGTAAGTTAACTCTTTGACAGAGAGAGCGAGATGGTGGTGGGGGACAGCCCCCAGTGAAATTAGAGGTGAAAGCACAAAGCAATAAAGTACGCAGACTCTGGTTTTTGTGGGGGGGGAGATGCTCGAGAATATCCGGGTGGACTCCTGAGGCTGGATCCCGCATTTGCATATGCCGGGCCTCCTTCCTCATGACCTTTGCCAGAGTGGAATGCCTCACCGGCTCCCGGCACATGATCAGTGCATGCTCAGTCAGGATATCAGT
>NW_011432918.1:0-505 GCF_000754665.1 Bison bison bison
CCAGTGTTCTTGCCTGGAGAATCCCAGGGATGGGGGAGCCTGGTGGGCTGCTGTCTCTGGGGTCGCACAGAGTCGGACATGACTGAAGTGACTTAGCAGCAGCAGCAGCTCACCTAAATGTCTCAAGTCCTCTAGACGTTTGACACACAAGCAGTGGAGTGTGCTAGGTCAAGAGAGCCAATTGTTACATTTTCAGGTATTTTGTTAGATGGTTGTTAAGCATAGCCATTATGAAATATTAAATGGTATCAATTTACAATTGCATGTTATTACTATTTATACTCTCGATGTATCTACGTGAGAAAAGATAGTGTATAGTATGATGGGAATACTATAAAAGGTGTTATGTGCATGCATGCTAAGTCACTCCAGTTGTGTCTGACTCTGTGACCCTATGGACTGTAGTCTGCAGGCTCCTCTGTCCTTGAGGCTCTCTAGGCAAGAATACTGGAGTAGGTTGCTGTGCCCTCCTCCAAGAGATACTCCTGACCCAGGGATCGAATGG
>NW_011432919.1:0-586 GCF_000754665.1 Bison bison bison
TTTTTTGGAATATTAACAGTCCCTATATGAGGAAACAACCCTACAATATATTGGGAGTCAGTCAAAAAATTGAAGGTGTGGTCTCTTAAATGTTGAAGAGCCCAAATAACTGTTCATAACTCAGCTCTCTGGACAGATGTCTCTTCAGTTACCTGAACATGGGATATTTTATCAATAATTGTGTCTGCTTTAACGTTAGAGGAATCATCTGTGAAAACTAAAATTGTCCCTTCTAAAGGTTAAAGCCCAGCAATGGTAGAGACGTCTGCTCCAGTATCTAACAGCCCTATTTCATTTCCTTGAATTAAAAGGTCTTTTGAAGGCCTAGAAGCTGTAATTTCCTGAACCCAAAAAGCTAGATCACTAGATCCAAATACTCTGTGGCCTCTAGCTTGAGAAGTCAAGTTTTTTACCTTCTGATAATAACTTAAAGCAAAAGCTGTGTTATTCTTTGACCTTTATTAATTTGCACAGTTTTGGTAAGTGGCAAGATCAAAACTTTAATTTCCCCAATATAATCAGAACCTACTACAACAGGCACCAGTGAAATTCCTTGAAAAGAAAGCGAGCTACGCCCAAACACAAA
>NW_011432920.1:0-530 GCF_000754665.1 Bison bison bison
TTATACATTTGCTGAAAAAGATGCAGCTGGTGTGTGGTTAACTTAGAATTCCAGTCTAATCTTCTTTGACTCCAAAGTCCATATTTCTAAACACTGTAAAATAGTGCTTTTGTAAAAAAATTGTCCTTTACATGTGATTTGACCTAATGATCAGTGGTGGTTTTTTTTTTTTTTTTTCTTCTTTCTTTACTTTAAATAGAAAATAATTAAATACAACATGGGACAAAGCTACGATTCTCGAGTCATGTAGACTTGTAGTCATTAGGTTTTTCAGCTGTCATTTAGTCTCTTTGATGCTAAATGTCTTTATCTGTAAGATAAGGGTGTTTATAACTACCTTAGAGTTTTGGAGACAAACAAATAGCACTATTTTTCTGTACTTAAATAATATGTAGTATATTTATACTTAGGTGGCAGTTTATTTCAAGGAAGCACTGGGACTTGTGGCCACATCCCTCCAAGAAAATAAAAAAAAAGTACTTAAAATATGGAACGACCATGTATGTTACGTAGAAAAAGAACAAGAGCCA
>NW_011432921.1:0-984 GCF_000754665.1 Bison bison bison
CAGCGGAGCCCCACGACCCCTGCCCGCTCATCTGCTTGATAATCGCCAGCTGAGCCACATGACACCTGCCCGCTCATCTGCTTGATAATCGCCAGCTGAGCCCTGCGACACCTGCCGGCTCATCTGCCTGATAATCACCAGCTGAGCCGCATGACATCTGCCCGCTCATCTGCTTGATAATCGCCAGCTGAGCCGCGCGGCACCTGCCCGCTCATCTGCTTGATAATCGCTAGATGAGCAGTGCCACACGTGCCGCTCATCTGCTTGATAATCGCCAGCTGAGCCACACGAAACCTGCCCGCTCATCTGTTGGATAATCGCCAGCTGAGCCCCGCGACACCTGCCTGCTCATCTGCTTGATAATCGCCAGGTGACTCACACGAAACCTGTCCGCTCATCTGCTCGATAATCGCCAGCTGAGCCCCGCGACACCTGCCCGCTCATCTGCTTGATAATCGCCAGCTGAGCCCCGCGACCCGTGCCCGCTCATCTGCCTGATAATCGCCAGCTCAGACACATGACACCTGCCTGCTCATCTGCTTGATAATTGCCAGTGATCCCCGTGATACCTGCCCGCTCATCTGCTTGATAATCGCCAGCTGAACCGCGCGACACCAGCCCGCTCATCTGCTTGATAATCGCCAGCTGAGCCCTGCGACACCTGCCCGCTCATCTGCCTGATAATCACCAGCTGAGCCACATGACACCTGCCCGCTCATCTGCTTGATAATCGCCAGCTGAGCCGCGCGACACCAGCCCGCTCATCTGCTTGATAATCGCAAGCTGAGCCGTGCGACACCTGCCCCTCATCTGCCTGATAATCGCTAGATGAGCAGTGCCACACGTGCCGCTCATCTGCTTGATAATCGCCAGCTGAGCCACACGAAACCTGCCCGCTCATCTGTTGGATAATCGCCAGCTGAGCCCCGCGACACCTGCCTGCTCATCTGCTTGATAATCGCCAGGTGACTCACACGAAACCTG
>NW_011432922.1:0-556 GCF_000754665.1 Bison bison bison
CACCATGAGAAGCCCCCTGAGGTCACCTGCACAAGTCGAGGGAACCCAGGGTTTCCTGCCTCAACCCCGGGAAAGACCTCGAGAGACCTTCTTCAACACGTCTCGAGGCCAGATTCCCCTACCATGGCTCGGGAGCACTGACGCGCTCCCCCACGCCACTCGCATGGAGACCCGACTTCCCTGGCGCCCCACGAGAGGCTCACTGACCTCGCCGTCGTACCTCGTGAGAAACCGCACACTGGGGCCGCCGCTCGAGAACAACCCCGAGATTCCCCCGTCATCGAGAGATGAGGGCCTTCGTCTCCTGCATGGCCTAGAGACCAATCTCGCGACCTCTCTCCAAACGCCTCAGGAGGCTTGACTCCCTTGAGTCCACCCAGTGAGCTCCAAGAGATAGCCGTCGTGATTCGAGAGCAGAGCGGGGTTCTTTGCTTCCACTCGAGATGAATGCCTGTCTCCCCGGGTGCGTCTGGAATGCAACCCGGATCCCTGTCCGCCCCTGGACGAGGAACATTGGCTTCTGGACACAAGCCTAGATGAGGTCTCTTGGCCCTGC
>NW_011432923.1:0-507 GCF_000754665.1 Bison bison bison
AAACGAAAATGGAGAGATCACAACAGACAACACAGAAATACAAAGGATCATAAGAGACTACTATCAACAATTATATGCCAGTAAAATAGGACAACGTGGAAGAAATAGGACAAACTCTTAGAAAAGTACAACTTTCCAAACTCGACCAGAGAAATAGAAAATACTTAACAGACCATCACAAGCATGGAAATTGAAACTGTAATCAAAATCTCCAGCAACAAAAGCCCAGGTCCAGACGGCTTCACAGCTGAATTCTACCAAAAATTTAGAGAAGAGCTGACACCTTTCCTGCTCAAGCTCTTCCAAAAAATTGCAGAGGAAGGTAAACTTCCAAATTCATTCTATGAGGCCACCATCACCCTAATACCAAAACCTGACAAAGATGCCACAAAAAAAGAAAACTACAGGCCAATATCACTGATGAACATAGATGCAAAAATCCTTAACAAAATTCTAGCAATCAGAATCCAGCAACACATTAAAAAGATCATACACCATGATCAAGTG
>NW_011432924.1:0-715 GCF_000754665.1 Bison bison bison
TTGTGGGTATCAATTAATAAGAAATTGTCCTTTTCCTCAGAAAACTGAGAAATCTATTACAACAACTAAGCTCAGTATTGTAAATGAAATACAATAGAAATGAATAAAGCTGGAGTACAGTTCAGGGAGACCTCAGCCTGCTTGTAGTCAGAAGGAGAAATTAGGCCTGAGTAGTAATTAGTCAATTCAAGGGCTGGTAGAATATGCAGAGATATGACATAAGGTATTATGAATTTCGTGGGAAAGTATGATAGGGGGATATATGGGAACTTGAGGCAATTATTGTGGAGATTTGTTGATTTTCCTTACTTTCAATGGAACTTCTTTCTGATGAGAATGAGAAGGGTTCGGGGAAGAAGCTTGCCACATGTAAATTTAAAAACAATTAGCTATAAATTTCAATATAGATTATTAAATAAAGAAAAGCAAAGTGATAAGATGATCAGGACAGTCCATAAAAGAGCAAGAAGGATTAAAAAACAAGACATGCACAAACTCACTGAAATATAGTAGTTGCAGAGGTACTGGAGCAACTAGGAATGGACGTTTAAGTAAAGAAAAAAGCATGTCAGAGGACTGACACTATCTGGCTTCAAAACTTACTATAAAGTTGCAGTGATCAAGACAGTAATATGTTTGCAAAAGAAGAAACAAATAGATCTATGAAACAGAATAAAGAACCAAGAAATAGACCTAGATCTGCTAAGTCACTTCA
>NW_011432925.1:0-527 GCF_000754665.1 Bison bison bison
GTATCCTGGCACATACATGTACTGCCTCACCCCTAACCTCAGTCATGTGTTCCAAGAACTTCTGTCCGTTGATTTATTTGTTTTGGGTAACATTGAATTCGTTTTGACTATGCTGGGTCTTTGCTGCTCGCTGGAAGTTGCTAGGACCTCTGGACTGCAGTCTCCCATCTCTTGCTGACCTCTTGTTGACCTCTGCAGAATCCTGGTTGGTGGGAGCTTGTTAGTTCCTTGTTCCTTACCCGGACCTCCTGTGGTAAGTGTTTTCCCTCCTCTGCGGCCTGGTAAGGGTGGGTGGTCATTGGCATCCCAAAGGTGGCTAGAAGTCAATGATTTAGGCAGGCTTGTGAATAGATATGGGAGAAGGCAATGGCACCCCACTCCAGTACTCTTGCCTGGAAATCTCATGGACGGAAGAGCCTGGTAGGCTGCAGTCCATGGGGTCGCTCAGAGTCGGGCACGACTGAGCGACTTCACTTTCACATTTCACTTTCATGCATTGGAGGAGGACATGGCAACCCACTCCAGTG
>NW_011432926.1:0-595 GCF_000754665.1 Bison bison bison
ATAAGAGAAATTAACTTGATTAGGAATAATATGTTTATCTGAAAAACCACCCAAAGCCACAGTATCATTAGTGTATATGGGAATGGACCGACCCTCCCAACCCACCGGTTGGAGAAGGGGAGGGTCGGGAAAATAAGCCCAGTAAGCACTTGAATATTCTTCAGAATGTGCAGTATTAATCTCATTTAAGATAATTAATAAGGTTATCAGGAAGCTTAAAGGTGATATCGGATCACCCTGCATAACAACACGATTCTGTGCCTCTCGCATCAATGCCTGGAGTTGTTGCCGAGATGGTAATTCATCATGCTCTTGAATCTTCAATCTCCTCATCTGGTTTACTAGAGATCGTCTCCGCCGTGCGTACCCACCTTTCCGGCAGCCAGCGTGGCGCTTCAGCATCCTGTGGGAAAACACAAACATGCCCTCGTCCCCAAATTATTATAGGATCTGGTCCATACCATTTTCCTACAAGTGGGTCTTTCCAAAAGACTTTAGGTCTTATTGTTTGCGCATCAAAGTTCCAAAATCGCTGTGCTGCTGAACGGCCACGTATATCCAATTGCAAAAAATTTAGAACAGTAATACACCACAT
>NW_011432927.1:0-502 GCF_000754665.1 Bison bison bison
GAGGCCAGGTTCCCCTACCATGACTCGAGAGCAATGACGCGCTCCCCCTCGCCACTCGCATGGAGACCCGACTTCCCTGGCGCCCCACGAGAGGCTCACTGACGTCGCCGTCGTACCTCGTGAGAAACCGCACCCTGGGGCCGCCGCTCGAGAACCACCCCGAGACTCCCCCGTCATCGCCGAGATGAGAGCCTTCGTCTCCTGCATGGCCTAGAGGCCAGTCTCGCGACCTCTCTCCAAACGCCTCAGGAGGCTTGACTCCCTTTAGTCCACCCACTGAGCTCCAAGAGATACCCGTCGCGACTCGAGAGCAGAGCGGGCTTCTTTGCTTCCACTCGAGATGAATGCCTGTCTCCCGGGTGCGTCTGGAATGCAACCCCGAGATCCCGGTCGCCCCTGGAGAGGAACATTGGCTTCTGGACACAAGCCTAGATGAGGTCTATTGGCCCTGCGGTCACTCGAGAGCAACTCCCCAGCCTTTCCTCCGCAACTCGAAATGGAA
>NW_011432928.1:0-516 GCF_000754665.1 Bison bison bison
ATATGATTGAGCGACTGAGCGACTGAACAGCAACAGCTTTGTTCTCCACATGGTAATGTATGTATTTCAACACTCGTCTCTCAATTTGTTCCGCCCTCTCCTTCCCCTACTCTGTCCCAAGTCTGCTCTGCATGTCTGCATCTCCACTGCTGCCCTGCAAATAGGTTCATCAGTACCGTCTTCCTAGATTCCACATATACGTGTTAATATGTGATACTTGCTATTTTCCTTTCTGACTTACTGCACTCTGTGTAACAGGCTCTAGATTCATCTGCTTCACCAGAACTGACTCAAATGCTTTCCTTTTATGGACGAGTAATATCCCATTGTGCGTGTGTAGCTCAGCTTCTTTATCCATTCATTTGAAGACAGGTTTCTTGAGAAGGTTGTGTTTTATGACTGAAATGGGAGTTTTCGAGATGGACAAGAGTGGGAGGGTACTGTCAGCAGAGCGAGTCAGCGCAGGGACCGATGGGCATGCAAAATAGTCCGTGTCTTCACGGGTTAGAGTTTGGA
>NW_011432929.1:0-522 GCF_000754665.1 Bison bison bison
GAGCCCAGGCTCCTCCCTGATGTGGCCTACTCTCTCCCTTGTCCCCGCTGGTTGACATGACCCTTTTTCTATCTCCGAGTGGCTACTTCTCTTCCTGCCTCTGGGTCTCTGGTTCAAGGTCACCCTCCTGGTGTCACCTCACTGGCCACCCTGTTTACACACGATCATCCCCTCCTCCTTGGACAACTCAGGCACTCTGGTCTCCTTTCCCTGCTCATTACTGTACAACAGGCTGCGCAGGTTTAAAAAGGGTCCACAAATTCTTCCATCCTCCTCCCTTCAAGAAGCAGAAGGGGCAACTCCTTGCTCAGCCCCTGAGCAAGGCAGGACTTCGCAGCTCACTCTCGCAAAAGGAAGTGAAGGTGTGCGGCCTTGAGACCAGGGCGTGAAAGGCCCCGGGCTAAACCCCGCACTCTCGCTCTCAGAGGGTGTTCCGAGGAGCGCCAGGCCATGGGAAAACCACACGGCAGGGACCTCGGCCTGTCCCCAGCAGCCAGGTGAGTCTGAAAGCCTGCCATCCAG
>NW_011432930.1:0-586 GCF_000754665.1 Bison bison bison
AGCATCCTGAATTCCCCGTCGTAATTCGAGAATCCTGCTACACCTCGAGAAAAACCACGTGGTTCCCCCGTCATCGCAAGATGTAGCCCTGTACCTCTACAGCGTCTCAGGAGAAGTCCCACTTTAGGAATTGGAGTTCGAAACGGTACTTGTCACCCTTGATGCGACCCACAAAGTGCCCCGACATCCCGGTCTCCCTCGAGAGGAACACCGAAGTTTTCCGGCACCACTTCCTCTGAGCCTCTTCTACCCTCCTGATCTGGACAGGAGGGTCGACTCCTCTGCTTTGTCTGGAAGGGGTTCCCGACCTTCCGGTCGCACCTCAGGATGAGCCCGGTCTCACGACGACATTCCAGACGTGACTTCGTGGGTGGTTCCACATTCCGAAGTACCCCGATTTCCCGGTCCCCTCTTGATAAGAACCCGATGCCCGGACACCTCTTCGAACTCCACCCTGTGAATGAAGTCAACACGAAGGGGTAGTGACTCGCCCGTGCATCGTCGGGAAAAGATCCCCAGGTTCCAATACCGCTCGACAGTGGCCTGTCTCCCCGGGAAACATCGAGAGGCAAGCGGAGTTCCATCG
>NW_011432931.1:0-575 GCF_000754665.1 Bison bison bison
TAGGGAGCCCAAACGCACAGGGGAAGCCCGCACAGCACATCCACCTGCCTCTAGGCGGGAGGACAGCTCCAGGGAAGGCCCGGTCTGGCAGGCGCTTTCTGGGCACAAACGGAGCAACACTCTGGCTGTGGAGCTGCCTCCCCAAGCCTGGGGCACCGGGACCCTGATTCCCTCCGTGCGGCGCTTAGTCTGGGCGGGAAGCACCAGCGTTGGAATGCAGCCTGGGGCGCTTCCTTTCCCTCGGAAAGAGCTCTCCCTGCGGGAGGCTTTGGCAGTGTGCACACCCCCAGCCCCTAAGCCCTCTGCAAGGACGCCTGGCTCCTAGGTCCGAAGGGAAGGCGAGAGCTGAGCTGAGGCAGCAGTCAGGCACCGGTCACGTCTCCCACACTCCCGCAGCCTGCTCCTTCCCGGGCGCGAACGCTAGAAGCTGGGCAGGGCTTGGGGAGGCTCGCCCAGCCCAGAGCAGCCTCTCGGCCGGGGCTCTGTGCTATCGCGCCTGGGCGCAGAGCTGGAGCTCCGCCGGTGTGGAAGCTCACTCGGTCCTTCCCAGTAACAGGCTTGCAAGCACCCGCCGG
>NW_011432932.1:0-595 GCF_000754665.1 Bison bison bison
CCCCTACCATGACTCGAGAGCAATGACGCGCTCCCCCTCGCCACTCGCATGGAGACCCGACTTCCCTGGCGCCCCACGAGCGGCTCACTGACCTCGCCGTCGTACCTCGTGAGAAACCGCACCCTGGGGCCGCCGCTCGAGAACCACCCCGAGACTCCCCCGTCATCGCGGAGATGAGGGCCTTCGTCTCCCGCATGGCCTAGAGGCCAACCTCGCGACCTCTCTCCAAACGCCTCAGGAGGCTTGACTCCCTTTAGTCCACCCAGGGAGCGCCAAGAGATACCCGTCGCGACTCGAGAGCAGAGCGGGGTTCTTGGCTTCCACTCGAGATGAATGCCTGTCTCCCCGGGTGCGTCTGGATGCAACCCCGACGATCCCGGTCGCCCCTCGGAGAGGAACATTTGCTTCTGGACACAAGCCCAGATGAGGTCTATTGGCCCTGCAGTCACTCGAGAGCAATCCCCAGCTTTCCTTCGCAACTCGAATGGAAGATTGGACTTCCCTGGGCCAACACAAGAGGCATCCCGAATTCCCCGTCGGAACTCGAGAATCCCGCCGCAACTCGAGAAAAACCACGTGGTTCCCCCGTCATCGC
>NW_011432933.1:0-579 GCF_000754665.1 Bison bison bison
GCAGGAGAAAAACATAGAGGAAACACAAATAATTTGGAGGCTAAACAGCTGCTGCTGCTAAGTCACTTCAGTCGTGTCTGATTCCGTGCGACCCCATAGACGGCAGCCCACCAGGCTTCCCCGTCCCTGGGATTCTCCAGGCAAGAACACTGGAGTGGGTTGCCATTTCCTTCCCCAACTGCATGAAAGTGAGAAGTGAAGGTGAAGTCGCTCAGTCGTGTCCGACTCTTAGCAATGCCATGGACTGCAGCCTTCCAGGCTCCTCCGTCCATGGGATTTTCCAGGCAAGAGTACTGGAGTGGGGTGTCATTGCCTTCTCCAAAACAGAAGAAAATTCAAATTTGAATTCAATAAAATTCAGAGATTTTTATGAAAAAACAAAAAACTCTGCCAAAGTAGTCATAGATGGAACATACCTCAATATAATGAAAGCCTAATATGACAAAACCACTTCAAACATTATTATCAATAATCAAAAACTTAAAACATTTCCTTTAAAATCAGCATTAAGACAAGGGTGCCCATACTCATCACTACTAGTTTTGGAAATTCTAGCCACACTTTTCAAAGAGAAAAAAA
>NW_011432934.1:0-588 GCF_000754665.1 Bison bison bison
CACTTTAATGTTTCTGAGATCAGTATATGGTTTGCAACTAATAACATGCCTTTTTGAAAAGCTATAGTAGAAATTAAGCTGTAGTATAAATCATACTAGAATTGAGGAAATAGAATATAAATGGTAAGTATGTTTAGGGCTCTTTGGTGGCTACCATCTAGAGAGAGTCAAGATTAATGACCAGGTTAATTTTTTTCTAGTAGCTTAATTTAGAAATTTAGTTTTTTTTTTTAAATAAGTGGAGCCATTCTTCCAATTTAGCTTGGACAAGGAGAGCCATAATCCAAATAGATAATAAGTAGTGATTGTGGATTGCCAAGTTGCTGCAGTGCTGTGACTGAGTTTTCCAGATAACCTAAGTTTTCTTGTTTTTTTTTTTTTTTATTTTTTTAAAGAAAAGTTGTCTGGGTTTCAGGTCTATTTGTTTCACTAGTTGTGTGTCTTGTGTACGCCCATACTATTATGAGGCATGTGCAGGAGCATTCTTCTTTAAAGCTGTCATTGACCACTTTCTTCAGTTGTGCTGGAAGTCTCAGCGCTTGTGCTTCGTTCCTGCATGGTTTGTGCGTCTTCCACTAAGACACTCTT
>NW_011432935.1:0-608 GCF_000754665.1 Bison bison bison
GCCCGCCCGCCCCGGGGGGGACTCCACCACGGCCAAGGCCACACCGCGGACGGCCGACGCGCGCCCTCGGCGTCCGGCCATCACACCCGCCCCAGAGGGGCGGGGGATGCCGGCCGGCGAGGACACGGCGACCGGCCCGCGGCGGGCAAGACCGGGGACCCGACCCGCGCTCGGGCGAGCGCACCGGAGCGGGGGGGCCGCGGCGGGGCGGGGGAGGGGGGAGATCGCGGGAGCTCCCCCTCGTCCAGCACGCGACGGCGGCGACGGACAGGCGGCGGCGAGACGGGCAAACGGATCGGGACCGCGGCGGGCCCGGAAGCGAGACACACCAGGGCGCGGCCCCGGGAGGCAGCAGACGGCGAGCGGACTGAGGCGGACGGACAGACGGAGAGGGGCACCGACGGGGTGCGGCCACGCGAGGCCAACGCCACGGGAACAGGGGCGGTGTTGGTGGGGCGGCCGCGCGCCACCGCGAGGGGCATGGCTCAAAGCGACCCGTGCTGGGGGCAGGGGGAAGCGCGAGTCGGCCGCCGGGGCCCACCGCGGGATCGTCACCGCCGGAGGCCTCCCAGCACAGGGACGGTCCCACCGCACGCCCGGGACGACGG
>NW_011432936.1:0-711 GCF_000754665.1 Bison bison bison
AGGAAGGAGGCTCGGCATACGCAAAGGCGGGATCGAGCTTCAGGAGTCCCCCTGGAAATTCTCGAGCATATACCACCAAAACCAGTGTCTGCCTACTTTCTGCTTGCGCTTTCACCTAAACCTCTGACTTTACAGGGGGCTCTCCCCCACTACCTCTCTCTGAAAAAAGAGTTAGCTTACATTTCCAGTTAATAATTCCTGGGTGTGACAGTGTTTAGCCTACAAACTCCTTGGTAAAGCCTCTAGCCTGCCTGAATAGGTTTTTCGGGTCCACATGTGATTGTTTCAGAGCCTCCCAACTGTGAGAGGCAGGAGATGTTCTAAAACTGTCTAAACACAGATTCTTTTTGAGTAGTTAAAAGATTGATTAGAAATTGTATTGGTGAAGGGATTTTCACTTGTTGGGCCAATGTTTGCTGCTAAGTTTCCATATCCCTTACCTGCTGTGTCCCTGGCAGTGTATTGATTAATATAATTGGTGTAAGTAGTAGCTTTAATGTTTGTAACCTGGGACCCTTGAGTTAATTCTTTTTCTTGTTATAGCCCACCACACCTTTGCTCTGTAGGAATGCAACTTTATCTAATGCTTTTTGGAGGCTGGCGCCTGACTTGAGAATTATCACCTTTAGAGAAAAAGGCCTCCGGGCCAGAAGATGATGCAAATCACCTAAACTTTTGCATATGATATGTTTGCAGGAAGAAAGCCTGGCT
>NW_011432937.1:0-602 GCF_000754665.1 Bison bison bison
GAGTTGCGAAGGAAAGCTGGGGATTGCTCTCGAGTGACTGCAGGGCCAAGATACCTCATCTAGGCTTGTGTCCAGTAGCCAGTGTTCCTCTCCAGGGGCGACAGGGTTCTCGGGGTTGCATTCCAGACACACCCGGGGAGACAGGCATTCATCTCGAGTGGAAGCAAAGAACTCCGCTCTGCTCTCGAGTCGCGACGTGTATCTCTTGGAGCTCACTGGGTGGACTAAAGGGAGTCAAGCCTCCTGAGGCGTTGGAGAGAGGTCGAGAGATTGGTCTCTAGGCCATACAGGAGACGAAGGCCCTCAACTCGCGATGATGGGGGAGTCTCAGGGTTGTTCTCGAGCGGCGGCCCCAGTGTGCGGTTTCTCGCGAGGTACGACGGCGAGGTCGGTGAGCCTCTCGTGGGGCGCCAGGGAAGTCGGGTCTCCATGCGAGTGGCGAGGGCGAGGGCGTCATTGCTCTCGAGCCATGGTAGGGTGCCGGGGACCAGCCCCGGCTGATCCAGGGTATTCGAAGGAGAGACGGCGTAGGCGAAGATCAGGAACAACTGCTTAATAATGTAATTAGGATGTAAGTGTAATAGAATGAGGATAGCTCAGTG
>NW_011432938.1:0-582 GCF_000754665.1 Bison bison bison
AACCCTGGCTTCCCTCGACTTGTGCAGGTGACCTCAGGGGGCTTCTCATGGTGGCTCTGAGAAGTCAGGGAAACTGGAGGTGGGGGGGGTGGGCCGTCTCGGGACGTCCACGGGGTTTGGTGCATTGGAAGAGGGCCTCATCTCCAGTTGAGGCAGGAACCTCAGGATTCTCTGATTCAGACTCCGATCGCAGGGTCCCTGCAGACTGGGGACAGGAGAGTCAGGCCTCGTCTGGGTTGAGGCATGGAACTCCGCTTGCCTCTCGAGGTGTCCCCGGGGAGAGAGGCCACTTGTCGAGCGGTATTTGGAACCTGGGGGTCTTTTCCGGACGATGCATGGGCGAGTCACTGCCCTTTCGTGTTGACTTCATTCACAGGGTGGAGTTCGGAGAGGTGTCCGGGCATCGGGTTCTTACCAAGAGGGGACCGGGAAATCGGGGTGCTTCGCAATGTGGAAGCACCCACGAGGCCACGTCTGGAATGTCGTCGTGAGACCGGCCTCATCCAGAGGTGCGACCGGAAGGTCGGGAACCCCTTCCAGACAAAGCAGGGGAGTCGACCCTCCTGTGGAGATCAGGAGGGT
>NW_011432939.1:0-569 GCF_000754665.1 Bison bison bison
CAGCTTGCCTTCGCAACTCGAATGGAAGATTGGACTTCCCTGGGCCAACACAAGAGGCATCCCGAATTCCCCGTCGTAACTCGAGAATCCCGCCGCAAACTCGAGAAAAACCACGTGGTTCCCCCGTCATCGCAAGATGAAGCCCTTTCCCGCTACAGCGTCTCAGGAGAAGTCCCACGTTAGGAATTGGAGGTCGAAACGGTACTTGGCACCCTTGATGCCGCCCCCACAAAAGTTCCCCGGCATACCCGGTCTACCCTGGAGAGGAACACCGAGGTTTTCCGGACACCCACTTCCTCTGAGCCCCCTTCTACCCTCCTGATCTCCACAGGAGGGTCGACTCCCCTGCTTTGTCTGGAAGGGGTTCCCGACCTTCCGGTCGCACCTCAGGATGAGGCCGGTCTCACGACGACATTCCAGACGTGGCCTCGTGGGTGCTTCCACATTGCGAAAGCACCCCGATTTCCCGGTCCCCTCTTGGTAAGAAACCCCGATGCTCGGACACCTCTCCGAACTCCACCCTGTGAATGAAGTCAACACGAAGGGGCAGTGACTCGCCCGTGATCGTC
>NW_011432940.1:0-637 GCF_000754665.1 Bison bison bison
AGGCGTTTGGAGAGAGGTCGCGAGATTGGTCTCTAGGCCATGCAGGAGACAAGGCCCTCATCTCTCGATACGGGGGAATCTCGGGGTTGTTCTCGAGCGGCGGCCCCAGTGTGCGGTTTCTCACGAGGTACGACGGCGGGGTCAGTGAGCCTCTCGTGGGGCGCCAGGGAAGTCGGGTCTCCATGCGAGTGGCGAGGGGGAGCGCGTCATTGCTCCCGAGCCATGGTAGGGCAATCTGGCCTCGAGACGTGTTGAAGAAGGTCTCTCTACGTCTTTCCCGGGTTGAGGCAGGAAACCCTGGGTTCCCTCGACTTGTGCAGGTGACCTCAGGGGCTTCTCATGGTGGCTCTGAGAAGCCAGGGAAACTGAAGGTGGGAGGAGCCTCTCGGGACTCCACGGGGCTTGGTGCATTGGAAGAGGGCCTCATCTCCAGTTGAGGCAGGAACCGCAGGGTACCTCTGATTTCAGACTCCGATCGCAGGGTCCCTGCAGACTGGGGACAGGAGAGTCAGGCCTCGTCTTGGGTTGAGGCATGGAACTCTGCTTGCCTCTCGAGATGTCCCCGGGGAGAGAGGCCGCTTGTCGAGCTGTATTTGGAACGTGGGGTTTTTTCCGAACGATGCACGGAAAAACTGCC
>NW_011432941.1:0-563 GCF_000754665.1 Bison bison bison
AATTTTTAGAATTAAAACATTTCATTTTTTTACCATACAAACAGAAAATAGCTTTAAAATACATTTATATATACTAAAAAAAAAATAGTAGTAATCTGAAAAGGATGTGTATATAGACATGTCAGTGTATATACACACATACCCTCAGAGCTCCAAGGAAAACTTAATTCTCAGTAAACTATAAATTAAAACATTCAGCCTGCAAAGAGTGAAATCTTTGGAATTAACTTGCCAAAAAATCGTAGAGAATGAAATATTAGTTAAAAAAATGTATACATAAAAATATTTGGGATTTAGACAAAATTTGCTATTTAAATAAAGTTAGGTCAAGCCCTAAACAATCTATTTAAAAAAATAAAGAAAGAAAGACTCTGCATCATGTAATAACCTATATTGGAAAAGAACCTAAAAAAGAATAGATATGTATCTGTATAATTAAATCACGGTGGTATACATCTGAAACACAACATTGTAAATCAAATATATTTCCATGAAAATTTGTAAAGAAAGCTTTTAAAATACAAGGTTATAAGGAAAAAATCATAAAGAAAGTAGAAGGTATA
>NW_011432942.1:0-620 GCF_000754665.1 Bison bison bison
TCACGGCTACACACAGCAAATCTAAGAGTGATTTAGGATCCTCCTCAACAGAGTGTTGAAAACTCTTATTATCAGAAAAATAGGATTACCACAGGGAAACCACACAGATTACCACAGGCATAAGTATACAATGTAGAGCAGAGGTTTATCTGCAATAAAAAGCATTAATTGTGTCATTCTGATCATAATAGCCCTGACAAGGAACATGAACAACCCACCTTCAAGGGGACTACCACTGAAACAGATGACTATGTCACTTCATTCTAAGAGCACAGCAGTTAGAATTACAGTCATGAAAAAAAATCAAAACCAGATATGAGAAATGATCTATATTAAAAGCATGAGTGCTGAATGAATGAAGACACTGAAACCCCCAGAGCCAGGTACACGGAACAGCGGGTGGCATCAGTGTACATGGGAGCCTCAATTTTCGCAGCACTTTTAAGTGTGTTTATAAATGTTTTAGCAAGATGACACATTATGTTATTGAACAATTAAGTCAGTAAAGTACCAAGGCATTCTGATTTTCATGAAAATCACATTGGCAACCTATGAATCGTGTAAACACATCAGAGACTGCAAAGTACAAATTTAGAGGATTCATTAAAATGCACAAAGAG
>NW_011432943.1:0-606 GCF_000754665.1 Bison bison bison
ACCAGACTTGCCCTCCAATGGATCCTCGCGGAAGGATTTAAAGTGGACTCATTCCAATTACAGGGCCTCGAAAGAGTCCTGTATTGTTATTTTTCGTCACTACCTCCCCGGGTCGGGAGTGGGTAATTTGCGCGCCTGCTGCCTTCCTTGGATGTGGTAGCCGTTTCTCAGGCTCCCTCTCCGGAATCGAACCCTGATTCCCCGTCACCCGTGGTCACCATGGTAGGCACAGCGACTACCATCGAAAGTTGATAGGGCAGACGTTCGAATGGGTCGTCGCCGCCACGGGGGCGTGCGATCGGCCCGAGGTTATCTAGAGTCACCAAAGCCGCCGGCGCCCGCCCCCCGGCCGGGGCCGGGAGGAGGCTGACCGGGTTGGTTTTGATCTGATAAATGCACGCATCCCCCCCGCGAAGGGGGTCAGCGCCCGTCGGCATGTATTAGCTCTAGAATTACCACAGTTATCCAAAGTAGGAGAGGAGCGAGCGACCAAAAGGAACCATAACTGATTTAATGAGCCATTCGCAGTTTCACTGTACCGGCCGTGCGTACTTAGACATGCATGGCTTAATCTTTGAGACAAGCATATGCTACTGGCAGGATCAA
>NW_011432944.1:0-520 GCF_000754665.1 Bison bison bison
ACCAAAAGACAAAGACTGGCTGAATGGATACAAAAACAAGACCCCTACATATGTTGTCTACAAGAGACCCACCTCAAAACAGGGGACACATACAGACTGAAAGTGAAGGGCTGGAAAAAGATTTTCCATGCAAATAGGGACCAAAAGAACCATGAGTCACAATACTCGTATCAGATAAATTAGACTTTAAAACAAAGGCTGTGAAAAAGAGACCAAAGAAGGTCACTACATAATGATCAAAGGATCAATCCAAGAAGAAGATTATAACAAATTATAAATATATATGCACCCAACACGGGAGCACCACAGTACGTAAGACAAATGCTAACAAGTATGAAAGGAGAAATTAACAATAACACAATAATTAGTGGGAGACTTTAATACCCCACTTACACCTATGGATAGATCAACTAAACAGAAAATTAACAAGGAAACACAAACTTTAAACGATACAATAGACCAGTTAGACCTAATTGATATCTATAGGTCATTTCATCCCAAAACAATGAATTTCACCTTT
>NW_011432945.1:0-573 GCF_000754665.1 Bison bison bison
AGGATTAGGCACCCATATACATCCATGGGTATACACCCATGGTACATATTAGCAGACCACGTAACCTGCCGCTTGAGAAACCTGTATGCAGGTCAGGAAGGAACAGTTACAACTGAACATGGAATAACAGACTGGTTCCAAATAGGAAAAGGAGCGGGTCAAGGCTGTATATTGTCACCCTGCTTACTTAACTTATATGCAGAGTACATCATGAGAAACGCTGGGCTGGAGGAAGTACAATCTGGAATCAAGTTTGCCGGAAGAAATATCAATAACTCAGATATGCAGATGACACCACTTTTTGACAGAAAGTGAAGAAGAACTAAAGAGCCTCCTTTGTTATTATTTTCTCCCATTCTGAAGGCTGTCTTTTCACCTTGCTTATAGTTTCCTTCGTTGTGCAAAAAATTTTAAGTTTAATTAGGTTACATTTGTTAATTTTTGCTTTTATGTCCATTACTCTGGGAGGTGGGTCATAGAGGGTCCTGCTGTGATTTATATCAGAGAGTGTTTTGCCTATGTTCTCCTCTAGGAGTTTTATAGTTTCTGGTCTTACATTTAGATCTGTAAGCC
>NW_011432946.1:0-653 GCF_000754665.1 Bison bison bison
TTGGAAAGGAAAAGTTGATAGGAGGGCCTGGAAAAAAAAAAGAGTGCCAGAGACAGGAAGTACATGCCAAAGCAATCTGGGGCATACCAAACAAACGCTTGGGTTACTTCACAATTTTCCCCAGTGATGACCCCAAACCAGTCCCAAGATTAGTGACTCATCAAAGATGAGAGCGTGAGAGCTGGCCAAAATCAAAAGAAAGGTTCTTATGGGAACAGCTAGCAGCAGAAGGAGCTGTTATCAGAGTCTAAACCTCTGTTTTTCTTCTTTAGTCCATTAGAGAAGAGAAACAGGAAGTTGGGGCTACTTGTATTTATACACTATTGCATTTCATCAATAGATATTTCTAGTTAGTATAAAGTAATCAGAATTTTATAATACTTAGTTTTAATCATAAAATACATTGACCACCTAAAAAGGCATGAAAGTGGAAGTGAAGGCATTTCCAACTCTTTGCGACCCCATGGACTGTAGCCTATCAGGCGTCTCTGTCCATGGGATTTCCAGGCAAGAGTGCTGGAGTGGATTGCCATTTCCTTCTCCAGGGGATCTTCCCAACCCAGGAATCGAACCTGGGTTTCCCACATTACAGGCAGACGCTTTTACCATCTGAGCCACCAGGGAAGCCCTTTAAAAAAAAAAAAGGCATAAAA
>NW_011432947.1:0-567 GCF_000754665.1 Bison bison bison
TTGCTTCATAGAATAAGTTCGGAAGTGACTTCATTCCTTTTTATGGCTGAATAATATCTCATGGTATGAATATACTACAGTTTGTTTATCCATTTGTTGGTTGACCAATATTTGGATTGCTTCTGCCTTTTAACAATGATGAATAATTCTGCTCTAAACCTTCATGTAGAAATGTTTGTGTGGACATATGATTTCATTTCTTTTGGGTGTATAATTCCTAGGAAGGAAATTGCTGGGTCATGTGATAACTTGATGTTTAACTATTTAAAGATCTTTCCCTGAAGCATCTGCATTATTCCACATTTTCCACCAGCAATGTATGAAGGTTCCAATTTCTCCACATCCAGCCAACATTACTGGACTTTTAAATTCTAGCCAGCCTAATAAATGTAAAATGATATCTCATTGTGGTTTTGATTTGCATTTCCTCGATGACTAATGATGTTGAGAATTTTTTTCATGCCCTTATTGTAATTTTGTGTATCTTATCTAGAGAAACTTATTCATATCCTTTACCCATTTTTCCTAATATTTTAATTTATTTATTTGGCCTCACCAGGTCATAGT
>NW_011432948.1:0-574 GCF_000754665.1 Bison bison bison
CCAGACAAAGCAGGGGAGTCGAACCTCCTATGGAGATCAGGAGGGTAGAAGGGGCTCAGAGGAAGTGGTGCCGGAAAACCTCGGTGTTCCTCGTCCAGGGAGACCGGGATGCCGGGGAACTTCGTGGGGCGCATCAAGGGTGCCAAGTACCGTTTCGACCTCCAATTCCTAACGTGGGACTTCTCCTGAGACGCTGTAGCGGGAAAGGGCTTCATCTTGCGATGACGGGGGAACCACGTGGTTTTCTCGAGTTGCGGCGGGATTCTCGAGTTACGACGGGGAATTCAGGATGCCTCTTGTGTTGGCCCAGGGAAGTGCAATCTTCCATTCGAGTTGCGGAGGAAAGCTGGGGATTGCTCTCGAGTGACTGCAGGTCCGATAGGCCTCATCTAGGCTTGTGTCCAGAAGCCAATGCTCCTCTCCAGGGGCGACCGGGATCTCGGGGTTGCATTCCAGACGCACCCGGGGAGACAGGCATTCATCTCGAGTGGAAGCAAAGAACCCTGCTCTGCTCCCGAGTGGCGACGGGTATCTCTTGGAGCTCACTGGGTGGACTAAAGGGAGTCAAGCCTCC
>NW_011432949.1:0-995 GCF_000754665.1 Bison bison bison
TGTCCAGATCAGGAGGGGAGAAAGGGCTCAGAGGAGGGGGTGCCGGAAAACCTCAGTGTTCCTCTCGAGGGAGACCGGGATTTCGGGGAACTTTGTGGGTCGCATCAAGGGTGCCAAGTGCCCTTTCGACCTCCAATTCCTAACGTGGGACTTCTCCTGAGACGCTGTAGCGGGAAAGGGCTTCATCTTGCGATGACGGGGGAGCCACGTGGTTTTTCTCGAGTTACGGCGTGATTCTCGATTTACGACGGGGAATTCAGGCTGCCTCTTGTGTTGGCCCAGGCAAGTCCAATCTTCCACTCGAGTTGCGAAGGAAAGCTGGGGATTGCTCTCGAGTGACTGCAGGGCCAAGAGACCTCATCTAGGCTTGTGTCCAGAAGCCAATGTTCCTCTCCAGGGGCGACAGGGATCTCGGGCTTGCATTCCAGACGCACCCGGGGAGACAGGCATTCATCTCGAGTGGAAGCAAAGAACCCCGCTCTGCTCTCGAATCGCGACGGGTATCTCTTGGAGCTCACTGGGTGGACTCAAGGGAGTCAAGCCTCCTGAGGCGTTTGGAGAGAGGTCGCGAGATTGGTCTCCAGGCCATGCAGGAGACGAAGGCCCTCGTGTCTCGATGACGGGGGAATCTCGGGGTTGTTCTCGAGCGGCGGGCCCCGGGTGCGGTTTCTCACGAGGGACGACGGCGGGGGCAGTGAGCCTCTCGTGGGGCGCCAGGGAAGTCGGGTCTCCATGCGAGTGGCGAGGGGGAGCGCGTCATTGCTCCCGAGCCATGGTAGGGGAATCTGGCCTCGAGACGCGTTGAAGAAGGTCTCTCGAGGTCTTTCTCGGGTTGAGGCAGGAAACCCTGGGTTCCCTCGACTTGTGCAGGTGACCTCAGGGAGCTTCTCATGGTGGCTCTGAGAAGCCAGGGAAACTGGAGGTGGGAGGGGCCTCTCGGGACCCCACTGGGTTTGGTGCATTGGAAGAGGGCCTCATCTCCAGTTGAGGCAGAT
>NW_011432950.1:0-561 GCF_000754665.1 Bison bison bison
CTGCACAAGTCGAGGGAAGCCAGGGTTCCCTGCCTCAACCCGAGAAAGACCTCGAGAGACCTTCTTCAACACGTCTCGAGGCCAGATTCCCCTCCCATGACTCGAGAGCAATGACGCGCTCCCCCTCGCCACTCGCATGGAGACCCGACTTCCCTGGCGCCCCACGAGAGGCTCACTGACCTCGCCGTCGTACCTCGTGAGAAACCGCACCTTGGGGCCGCCGCTCGAGAACCACCCCGAGACTCCCCCGTCATCGCGGAGATGAGGGCCTTCGTCTCCTGCATGGCCTAGCGGCCAACCTCGCGGCGTCTCTCCAAACGCCTCAGGAGGCTTGACTCCCTTTAGCCCACCCAGTGAGCTCCAAGAGATACCCGTCGCGACTCGAGAGCAGAGCGGGGTTCTTTGCTTCCACTCGAGATGAATGCCTGTCTCCCCGGGTGCGTCTGGAATGCAACCCCGAGATCCCGATCGCCCCTGGAGAGGAACATGGGCTTCTGGACACAAGCCTAGATGAGGTCTATTGGCCCTGCAGTCACTCGAGAG
Source organism: Bison bison bison (assembly GCF_000754665.1). Classification (NCBI taxonomy): domain Eukaryota; kingdom Metazoa; phylum Chordata; class Mammalia; order Artiodactyla; family Bovidae; genus Bison; species Bison bison. Next base: position 544 of record NW_011432950.1, read on the forward strand.
CAATCCCCAGCTTTCCTC
>NW_011432950.1:4525-4935 GCF_000754665.1 Bison bison bison
GTACCTCGTGAGAAACCGCACCCTGGGGCCGCCGCTCGAGAACCACCCCGAGACTCCCCCGTCATCGCGGAGATGAGGGCCTTCGTCTCCTGCATGGCCTAGCGGCCAACCTCGCGGCCTCTCTCCAAATGCCTCAGGAGGCTTGACTCCCTTTAGTCCACCCAGTGAGCTCCAAGAGATACCCGTCGCGACTCGAGAGCAGAGCGGGGTTCTTTGCTTCCACTCGAGATGAATGCCTGTCTCCCCGGGTGCGTCTGGAATGCAACCCCGAGATCCCGGTCGCCCCTGCAGAGGAATATGGGCTTCTGGACACAAGCCTAGATGAGGTCTATTGGCCCTGCAGTCACTCGAGAGCAATCCCCAGCTTTCCTTCGCAACTCGAATGGAAGATTGGACTTCCCTGGGCCAAC
>NW_011432951.1:0-507 GCF_000754665.1 Bison bison bison
ACAGAGACGCCTGATAGGCTACAGTCCATGGGGTCGCAAAGAGTTGGAAATGCCTTCACTTCCACTTTCATGCCTTTTTAGGTGGTCAATGTATTTTATGATTAAAACTAAAGTATTATAAAATTCTGATTACTTTATACTAACTAGAAAATATCTATTGATGAAATGCAATAGTGTATAAAATACAAGTAGCCCCAAACTTTCCTGTTTCTCTTCTCTAATGGACTAAAGAAGAAAAACAGAGGTTTAGACTCTGATAACAGCTCCTTCTGCTGCTAGCTGTTCCCATAAGAACCTTTCTTTTGATTTTGGCCAGCTCTCACGCTCTCATCTTTGATGAGTCACTAATCTTGGGACTGGTTTGGGGTCATCACTGGGGAAAATTGTGAAGTAACCCAAGCGTTTGTTTGGTATGCCCCAGATTGCTTTGGCATGTACTCCTGTCTCTGGCACTCGTTTTTTTTTCCTAGGCCCTCCTATCAACTTTTCCTTCCAATCATATCAATC
>NW_011432952.1:0-571 GCF_000754665.1 Bison bison bison
TTCATTCCATACTCCAAGGACAAATTTGCCTGTCACTTCAGGTGTTTCTTGACTTCCTACTTTTGCATTCCAGTCCCCTATAATGAAAAGGACATCTTCTTTGGGTATTAGTTCTAAAAGATCTTGTAGGTCTTCATAGAACCATTCATCTTCAGCTTCTTCAGCGTTACTGGTTGGGGTATAGACTTGGATTACTGTGATATTGAATGGTTTGCCTTGGAAATGAACAGAGATCATTCTGTCGTTTTTGAGATTGCATCCAAGTACTGAATTTCAGACTCTTTTTTGACCATGATGGCTACTCCATTTCTTCTAAGGGATTCCTGACTGCAGTAGTAGATATAACGGTCATCTGAGTTAAATTCACCCATTCCAGTCCATTTCAGTTCGCTGATTCCTAGAATGTCGACATTCACTCTTGTCATCTCTTGTTTGACCACTTCCAATTTGCCTTGATTCATGGACCTGACATTCCAGGTTCCTATGCCATATTGCTCTTTACAGCATCGGACCTTGCTTCTATCACCAGTCACATCCACAGCTGGGTATTCTTTTTACTTTGGCTCCATCC
>NW_011432953.1:0-584 GCF_000754665.1 Bison bison bison
AGAATGAAGGGCCCCAGGTGGGACAGACTTAGGCTTCAACCAGAGTCGCTTCTAAGATTTATGCTGTCTATAAAATGGAGATAAGGGTATTAATCCTCATAGGCTTCTTAAGAAAATTAAGAAAATGACACCTATAAAGTGATTGCACAGAGTCTGGTACTAAAGGTTTAAAATATTACAGTTACTGTTTTTAAGTTAATCAAACATTAACTGGAGGATATTTTCAAAGGCAATTAAATTTTTTATAAAATAAAAGAATGTATTCATGGATTTTTACAGAATAACTAGATGTTAGCCATTTGTTTCCAAGCTCCTAGTTTAAAAGCACTAATTTCTCTACAAAAACACTTGTGCAAAACAAAAAGGTGTTCTAATGTCTGTAGTTTCTCAAATTAGAATTGAAAAAACATGGACTCCTTAGACCAATAACTACTTATGTATGACATAATTTTCTAAATAATACATAAAGAATAAGAGCTGATCATTTAGCTGAAGAAAAATCACTGTGAGAGCATATTTTTTTTTCTATTACTACTCAGAACTTAATCGCTAAAAAATAAGTTATAGAATTTGGAGGATGATGT
>NW_011432954.1:0-565 GCF_000754665.1 Bison bison bison
TATAAATTGCTTTGGGTAGTATACTCATTCTCACTATATTGATTCTTCCAATCCATGAACATGGTATATTTCTCCATCTATTAGTGTGCTCTTTGATTTCTTTCACCACTGTTTTATAGTTTTCTATATATAGGTCTTTAGTTTCTTTAGGTAGATATATTCCTAAGTATTTTATTCTTTCCATTGCAATGGTGAATGGAATTGTTTCCTTAATTTCTCTTTCTGTTTCTTCATTATTAGTGTATAGGAATGCAAGGGATTTCTGTGTGTTGATTTTATATCCTGCAACTTTACTATAATCATTTGATTTAGCTCTAGTAATTTTCTGGTGGAGGTCTTTAGGGTTTTCTATGTAGAGGTATCATGTCATCTGCAAATAGTGAGTTTTACTTCTTCTTTTTCCCATTTGGATTCCTTTTATTTCTTTTTCTGCTCTGATTGCTGTAGCCAAAACTTCCAAAACTATGTTGAATAGTAATGGTGAAAGTGGGCACCCTTGTCTTGTTCCTGACTTTAGAGGAAATGCTTTCAATTTTTCACCATTGAGGATAATGTTTGCTGTGGG
>NW_011432955.1:0-560 GCF_000754665.1 Bison bison bison
TTGCTCTCGAGTGACTGCAGGGCCAATAGACCTCATCTGGGCTTGTGTCCAGAAGCCAATGCTCCTCTCCAGGGGCGACCGGGATCTCGGGGTTGCATTCCAGACGCACCCGGGGAGACAGGCATTCATCTCGAGTGGAAGCAAAGAACCCCGCTCTGCTCCCGAGTGGCGACGGGTATCTCTTGGAGCTCACTGGGTGGACTAAAGGGAGTCAAGCCTTCTGAGACGTTTGGAGAGAGATCGCGTGATTGGCCTCTAGGCCATGCAGGAGACGAAGGCCCTCATCTCCGCGATGACGGGGGAGTCTCGGGGTGGTTCTCGAGCGGCGGCCCCAGGGTGCGGTTTCTCATGAGGTACGATGGCGAGGTCAGTGAGCCTCTCGTGGGGCGCCAGGGAAGTCGGGTCTCCATGCGAGTGGCGAGGGGGAGCGCGTCATTGCTCTCGAGTCATGGTAGGGGAATCTGGCCTCGAGACGTGTTGAAGAAGGTCTCTCGAGGTCTTTCTCGGGTTGAGGCAGGAAACCCTGGCTTCCCTCGACTTGTGCAGGTGACCTCAGGGGG
>NW_011432956.1:0-736 GCF_000754665.1 Bison bison bison
CCTGAGACTCCCCCATCATCGCGAGTTGAGGGCCTTCGTCTCCTGTATGGCCTAGAGACCTATCTCTCGACCTCTCTCCAACGCCTCAGAAGGCTTGACTCCCTTTAGTCCACAAAGTGAGCTCCAAGAAATACCCGTCGGCGACTCGAGAGCAGAGCGGGGTTCTTTGCTTCCACTCGACATGAATGCCTGTCTGTCCGGGTGTGTCTGGAATGCAACCCTGAGATCCCTTTCGTACCTGGAGAGGAACATTGGCTTCTGGCCAGAAGCCTAGATGAGGTCTATTGGCCCTGCAGTTACTCGAGAGAAATACCCCAGCTTTCCTTCGCAACTCGAATGGAAGATTGGACTCCCTGGCCAACACAAGAGGCATCCTGAATTCCCCGTCGTAATTCGAGAATCCTGCTACACCTCGAGAAAAACCACGTGGTTCCCCGTCATCGCAAGATGTAGCCCTGTGCCGCTACAGCGTCTCAGGAGAAGTCCCACTTTCGGAATTGGAGTTCGAAATGGTACTTGTCACCCTTGATGCGACCCACAAAGTGCCCCGACATCCCAGTCTCCCTCGAGAGGAACACCGAAGTTTTCCGGCACCACTTCCTCTGAGCCTCTTCTACCCTCCTGATCTGGACAGGAGGGTCGACTCCTCTGCTTTGTCTGGAAGGGGTTCCCGACCTTCTGGTCGCACCTCAGGATGAGGCCGGTCTCACGACGACATTCCAGACGTGGCCTCGTG
>NW_011432957.1:0-527 GCF_000754665.1 Bison bison bison
TTGGAACCTGGGGGTTTTTCCGGACGACGCACGGGCGAGTCACTGCCCCTTCGTGTTCGACTTCATTCGACAGGGCGGAGTTCGGAGAGGTGTCCGGGCATCGGGTTCTTACCAAGAGAGGCCGGGAAATCGGGGTGCTTCGCAATGTGGAAGCACCCACGAGGCCACGTCTGGAATGTCGTCGTGAGACCGGCCTCATCCTGAGGTGCGACCGGAAGGTCGGGAACCCCTTCCAGGCAAAGCAGGGGAGTCGACCCTCCTGTGGAGATCAGGAGGGTAGAAGGGGCTCAGAGGAAGTGGTGCCGGAAAACCTCGGTGTTCCTCTCCAGGGAGACCGGGATGCCGGGGAACTTTGTGGGGGCGCATCAAGGGTGCCAAGTACCGTTTCGACCTCCAATTCCTAACGTGGGACTTCTCCTGAGACGCTGTAGCGGGAAAGGGCTTCATCTTGCGATGACGGGGGAACCACGTGGTTTTTCTCGAGTTGCGGCGGGATTCTCGAGTTACGACGGGGAATTCGGGATGCC
>NW_011432958.1:0-641 GCF_000754665.1 Bison bison bison
ACAATAAGGAAAACTCATGTTTTAAGATGATACATTAGACCAGTTTGACCTAATTGATATCTACAGGGCATCCCACCCCAAAAGAACAGATTTCACCCATTTTCTCCTTATTACTCAAGTGCAAATGGAACATTATCTTAAGAACAGATCACATCCAAGGTCACGTCTAACCCTTGGTAAACTTTCAAAGAATTGTAATATTTTCAAGCATATTTTCTGATCACAATGTTGTTAGATCAGATATCAACTGCAGGAGAAAAACATAGAGGAACACAATAATTTGGAGGCTAACAGCTGCTGCTGCTAAGTCACTTCAGTCGTGTCTGATTCCGTGCGACCCCATAGACGGCAGCCCACCAGGCTTCCCGTCCCTGGGATTCTCCAGGCAGAACACTGGAGTGGGTTGCCATTCTTCCCCAATGCATGAAAGTGAGAAGTGAAGGTGAAGTCGCTCAGTCGTGTCCGACTCTTAGCAATGCCATGGACTGCAGCCTTCCAGGCTCCTCCGTCCATGGGATTTTCCAGGCAAGAGTACTGGAATGGGGTGTCATTGCCTTCTCCAAAACAGAAGAAAATTCAAATTTGAATTCAATAAAATTCAGAAATTTTTATGAAAAAAAAACTCTGCCAAAGTAGTCATA
>NW_011432959.1:0-514 GCF_000754665.1 Bison bison bison
TTCCCTTGACTTGTGCAGGTGACCTCAGGGGACTTCTCATGGTGGCTCTGAGAAGTCAGGGAAACTGGAGGTGGGAGGGGCCTCTCGGCACTCCACTGGGTTTGGTGCATTGGAAGAGGGCCTCATCTCCAGTTGAGGCAGGAACCTCAGGGTTCCTCTGACTTCAGACTCCGATCGCAAGGTCCCTGCAGACTTGGGACAGGAGAGTCAGGCCTCGTCTTGGGTTGAGGCATGGAACTCCGCTTGCCTCTCGAGGTGTTCCCGGGGAGACAGGCCACTTGTCCAGCGGTATTTGGAACCTGGGGGTCTTTTCCCGATGATGCACGGGCGAGTCACTGCCCCTTCGTGTTGACTTCATTCACAGGGTGGAGTTCGAAGAGGTGTCCGGGCATCGGGTTCTTATCAAGAGGGGACCGGGAAATCGGGGTCCTCGGATGTGGACACCACGAGGCCACGTCTGGAATGTCGTCGTGAGACCGGCCTCATCCTGAGGTGTGACCGGAAGGTCGGGGAG
>NW_011432960.1:0-512 GCF_000754665.1 Bison bison bison
ATTGGCTGCTGAGCTGCCTGATTCCTGCCTGCTCTGCTTCTTGATTATTGCCTGCTGAGCTGCGTGATTCCTGCTTGCTCAGCTCCAGGATTATTGCCTGCTGAGCTGCGTGATTCGTGCCTGCTCAGCTCCTTGATTACTGTCTTGCTGAGCTGCGTGATTCCTGCCTGCTCAGCTCAGGAGTATGTCTGCTGGGCTGCAAGTTCGTGTCTGCTCAGTCACGGTGTCAAGCCTGCTGAGTCACGTGTTTAGAGTCCTGCTTAGCCACTTATGGCAGTCTGCTCAGCTCCTTGATTTTGCCAGCTGAACTGCGAGATCGTGCCTGCTCAGCTCCTTGATCTTTGCCTGCTGAGCTGTGTGATTCCTGCCTGCTCAGCTCCATGAGTATTGCCTGCTGAGCTGCATGATTGGTGTCTGCTGAGCTGCACCATTTGTGTCTGCTGAGCTGCACCATTGGTGTCTGCTGAGCTGCCCAAATTGTGTCTGCTCAGTCCCGGGTGTAGAGCCTGCTG
>NW_011432961.1:0-592 GCF_000754665.1 Bison bison bison
CTAATCAATCTTTTAACTACTCAAAAGAATCTGTGTTTAGACAGTTTAGAACATCTCCTGCCTCTCACAGTTGGGAGGCTCTGAACAGTCACATGTGGCCGGAAAAACCTATTCAGGCAGGCTAGAGGATTTCCAAAAGGAGTTTGTAGGTTTAAACACTGTCACACCCAGGAATTATTAACTGGAAATGTAAGCTAACTCTTTTTTCAGAGAGAGGTAGTTGGGGAGAGCCCCCTGTAAAGTCAGAGGTTTAGGTGAAAGCGCAAGCAGAAAGTAGGCAGACGTCTGGTTTTGGGGGTATATGCTCGAGATTTCCAGGGGGACTCCTGAAGCTCGATCCCGCCTTTGCGTATGCCGAGCCTCCTTCCTCATGACCTTTGTCATGGGCGGAGTACCTCACTGGCTCCCAGCAGTGATAGAATTCCAGTTGAGCTATTCCAGATCCTGAAAGATGATGCTGTGGAAAGTGCTGCACTCAATATGCAATATGCAATATGCACTCAATATGCAATATGCCGGCTCACGGCAGTAGGGGAATCTGTCCTCGAGACGTGTTGAAGAAGGTCTCTCGAGGTCTTTCTCGGGTTGAGGC
>NW_011432962.1:0-504 GCF_000754665.1 Bison bison bison
CTTGGGTTGAGGCATGGAACTCCGCTTGCCTCTCGAGATGTCCCCGGGGAGAGAGGCCGCTTGTCGAGCTGTATTTGGAACCTGGGGTTTTTTTCCGAACGGTGCACGGGAAAACTGCCCCTTCGTGGGGACTTCATTCACAGGGTGGAGTTCGGAGAGGTGTCCGGGCATCGGGTTCTTCTCAAGAGGGCCCGGGAAATCGGGGTCCTACGGAATGTGGAACCACCCACGGGGCCAACGGCTGGAATGTCTTCGTGAGACCGGCCTCATCCTGAGGTGCGACCGGAAGGTCGGGAACCCTTCCAGACAAAGCAGGGGAGTCGACCCTCCTGTCCAGATCAGGAGGGGAGAAAGAGCTCAGAGGAGGGGGTGCCGGAAAACCTCAGTGTTCCTCTTGAGTGAGACCGGGATTTCGGGGAACTTTGTGGGTCGCATCAAGGGTGCCAAGTGCCCTTTCGACCTCCAATTCCTAACGGGGGGACTTCTCCTGAGACGCTGTAGCGG
>NW_011432963.1:0-508 GCF_000754665.1 Bison bison bison
TCCTGATCTGGACAGGAGGGTCGACTCCCCTGCTTTGTCTGGAAGGGGTTCCCGACCTTCCGGTCGCACCTCAGGATGAGGCCGGTCTCACGAAGACATTCCAGACGTGGCCTCATGGGTGGTTCCGCATTCCGAAGGACCCCCGATTTCCCGGTCCCCTCTTGAGAAGAACCCCGATGCCCGGACACCTCTCCAAAACTCCACCCTGTGAATGAAGTCCACACGAAGGGGCAGTTTTTCCGTGCACGTTCGGAAAAAAAACCCCGGTTCCAAATACAGCTCGACAAGCGGCCTCTCCTCCCCGGGGACATCTCGAGAGGCAAGCAGAGTTCCATGCCTCCACCCTAAGACGAGGCCTGACTCTCCTGTCCCCAGTCTGCAGGGACCCTGCGATCGGAGTCTGAAATCAGAGGTACCCTGCGGTTCCTGCCTCAACTGGAGATGAGGCCCTCTTCCAATGCACCAAACCCAGTGGAGTCCCGAGACGGCCCCTCCCACCTCCAGTTTC
>NW_011432964.1:0-625 GCF_000754665.1 Bison bison bison
GCTGATCTTTCAATAGAAACTCTTCAAGCCAGGAGGGAATGGCAAGACATACTTAAAATGATGAAAGAAAATAACCTACAGCCCAGATTATTGTACCCAGCAAGGATCTCATTCAAGTATGAAAGAGAAATCAAAAGCTTTTCAGACAAGCAAAAAGCTGAGAGAATTCTGCACCACCAAACCAGCTCTCTAAACAAATACTAAAGGATATTCTCTAGACAGGAAACACAAAAAACAGTGTATAAAACTCGAACCCAAAACAATAAAGTAAAATGGCAACGGGATCATACTTATCAGTAATTACCTTAAACGTAAATGGGTTGAATGCCCCAACCAAAAGACAAAGACTGGCTGAATGGATACAAAAACAAGACCCCTACATATGTTGTCTACAAGAGACCCACCTCAAAACAGGGGACACATACAGACTGAAAGTGAAGGGCTGGAAAAAGATTTTCCATGCAAATAGGGACCAAAAGAAAGCAGGAGTAGCAATACTCATATCAGATAAAATAGACTTTAAAACAAAGGCTGTGAAAAGAGACAAAGAAGGTCACTACATAATGATCAAAGGATCAATCCAAGAAGAAGATATAACATTTATAAATATATATGCACCCAACAC
>NW_011432965.1:0-354 GCF_000754665.1 Bison bison bison
GGGGGTGGGGGCCGTCTCGGGACGTCCACGGGGTTTGGTGCATTGGAAGAGGGCCTCATCTCCAGTTGAGGCGGAACCTCAGGGTTCCTCTGATTTCAGACTCCGATCGCAGGGTCCCTGCAGACTGGGGACAGGAGAGTCAGGCCTCGTCTTGGGTTGAGGCATGGAACTCCGATCGCCTCTCGAGGTGTCCCGGGGGAGAGAGGCCACTTGTCGAGTGGTATTTTGAACCTGGGGTTCTTTTCCGGACGATGCACGGGCGAGTCACTGCCCCTTCGTGTTGACTTCATTCACAGGGTGGAGTTCGGAGAGGTGTCCGGGCATCGGATTCTTACCAAGAGGGGACCGGGAAAT
>NW_011432965.1:3768-4166 GCF_000754665.1 Bison bison bison
TTCATCTCGAGTGGAAGCAAAGAACCCCGCTCTGCTCTCGAGTCGCGACGGGTATCTCTTGGAGCTCACTGGGTGGACTAAAGGGAGTCAAGCCTCCTGAGGCGTTTGGAGAGAGGTCGCGAGGTTGGCCTCTAGGCCATGTAGGAGACGAAGGCCCTCATCTCGCGAGGAAGGGGCAGGTTCGGGGTTGTTCTCTGGCGGCCCCAGGGTGCGGTTCCTCACGAGGTACGACGGCGAGGTCAGGGAGCCTCTCGTGGGGCGCCAGGGAAGTCGGGTCTCCATGCGAGTGGCGAGGGGGAGCGCGTCATTGCTCTCGAGTCATGGTAGGGGAACCTGGCCTCGAGACGTGTTGAAGAAGGTCTCTCGAGGACTTTCTCGGGTTGAGGCAGGGAACTCTG
>NW_011432966.1:0-524 GCF_000754665.1 Bison bison bison
AGGAATTGGAGGTCGAAACGGTACTTGGCACCCTTGATGCGACCCACAAAGTTCCCCGACATCCCGGTCTCCCTCGAGAGGAACACTGAGGTTTTCCGGCACCACTTCCTCTGAGCCCCTTCTACCCTCCTGATCTAGACAGGGGGTCGACTCCCCTGCTTTGTCTGGAAGGGGTTCCCCGACCTTCCGGTCACCTCAGGATGAGGGCGGTCTCACGACGACATTCCAGACGTGGCCTCGTGGGTGGTTCCACATCCGAAGGACCCCCGATTTCCCGGTCCCCTCTTGATAAGAACCCGATGCCCGGACACCTCTTCGAACTCCACCCTGTGAATGAAATCAACACGAAGGGGTAGTGACTCGCCCGTGCATCATCGGTAAAACAAACCCAGGTTCCAAATATCGCTCGACAAGTGGCCTGTCTCCCCGGGAACACCTCGAGAGGCAAGCGGAGTTCCATGCCTCAACACAAGACGAGGCCTGACTCTCCTTTCCCAAGTCTGCAGGGACCCTGGGATCGGAGT
>NW_011432967.1:0-713 GCF_000754665.1 Bison bison bison
AATACCAACAGGTAAATACAGTTCTCAGTATTTATTTAAAAGCACATGAAATACACTCATTATAGTGAATTACTAGAACTCTTTTAGCTTCACCTTTTTGTGATCCCGGAGACCATAGCCCAACAAGTTCCTCTGTCCTTGGAATTTTCCAGGCAAGAATTCTGGAGTGAGTTGCCATTTCCTCCTCCAGGGCATTTTTCCCAAATCACATCTCCTTTGACTCCTGCCTTTGCTGAAAGATTCTTAACATAGTGCCACCTGAGAAGCCCAGTGTATTACATAGATAATCCAACTATGCTAATGACTTATCACCTCTGAGTAGTGAAAAAGTACCAAATACTATACAGAGAAGACATGGTAGAGAAACATTGTTAAAGGGGAATCTTTATGGTACTAGTGAGATATATTTGGTAGGAGTTCATTATAAATGTCACTACTAAGTGCCCTTTATTTTTTTTTAATTTAATTTTATTTTTCAACTTTTACAATATTGTATTGGTTTTGCCAAATATTGAAATGAATTTGCCACAGATATATATGTGTTCCCCCATCCTGAACCCTCCTCCCTCCTCCCTCCCCATACCACCCCTCTGGGTCGTCCCAGTGCACTAGCTCCAAGCATCCAGTATTGTGCATCGAACCTGGACTGGTAACTCGTTTCATACATGATATTTTACATGTTTCAATGCCAGTCTCCCAAATCTTCCCACCCT
>NW_011432968.1:0-607 GCF_000754665.1 Bison bison bison
ACGGGGGAGTCTCGGGGTGGTTCTCGAGCGGCGGCCCCAGGGTGCGGTTTCTCACGAGGTACGACGGCGAGGTCAGTGAGCCTCTCGTGGGGCGCCAGGGAAGTCGGGTCTCCATGCGAGTGGCGAGGGGGAGCGCGTCATTGCTCTCGAGTCATGGTAGGGGAACCTGGCCTCGAGACGTGTTGAAGAAGGTCTCTCGTGCTCTTTCTCGGGTTGAGGCAGGAAACCCTGGCTTCCCTCGACTTGTGCAGGTGACCTCAGGGGGCTTCTCATGGTGGCTCTGAGAAGTCAGGGAAACTGGAGGTGGGGGTGGGGGGGGCCGTCTCGGGACTCCACGGGGTTTGGTGCATTGGAAGAGGGCCTCATCTCCAGTTGAGGCAGGAACCTCAGGGTTCCTCTGATTTCAGACTCCGATCGCAGGGTCCCTGAAGACTGAGCAGAGGAGAGTCAGGCCTCGTCTTGGGTTGAGGCACGGAACTCCGCTTGCCTCTCGAGGTGTCCCCGGGGAGAGAGGCCACTTGTCGAGCGGTATTTGGAACCTGGGGGTCTTTTCCGGATGATGCACGGGCGAGTCACTGCCCTTTCGTGTTGACTTCATTCACAGGGT
>NW_011432969.1:0-676 GCF_000754665.1 Bison bison bison
TCTATTTAGTTCTTTGGTCCATTTTTTGATTGGATCATTTATTTTTCTGGAATTGAGCTGTAGGAGTTGCTTGTATATTTTTGAGATTAGTTGTTTGTCAGTTGCTTCATTTGCTATTATTTTCTCCCATTCTGAAGGTTGTCTTTTCTCCTTGCTTATAGTTTCCTTGTTGTACAGAAGCTTTTAAGGTTAATTAGGTCCCATTTGTTATTTTTGCTTTTATTTCCAATATTCTGGGAGGTGGGTCATAGAGGATCCTGCTGTGATATATGTCGGAGAGTGTTTTGCCTATGTTCTCCTCTAGGAGTTTTATAGTTTCTGGTCTTACATTTAGATCTTTAATCCTTTTTGAGTTTATTTTGTGTATGGTGTTGGAAGTGTTCTAGTTTCCTCTTTTTACAAGTTTTTGACCAGTTTCTTGTCAGCACCACTTGTTAAAGAGATTGTCTTTAATCCATTGTATATTCTTGCCTCCTTTGTCAAAGATAAGGTGTCCATAGGTGTGTGGGGTTTTACCTCTGGGGCTTTTCTGTTTTTTTTTTTCCTATTGTATCTATATTTCTGTCTCTGTGCCAGTACCATATTGTCTTGTATGATTGTGGCTTTGTAGTAGAGCCTGAGGTTGTTATTTTATTTTAATTTATTGGTCAGCCTTTATTAGAGCAGTTCATTTCCT
>NW_011432970.1:0-552 GCF_000754665.1 Bison bison bison
ACTGATCATGGGCTGGTTCCCCTGCGCTGCGGCTGTGCTAGGGAGCCCAAACGCACAGGGGAAGCCCGCACAGCACATCCACCTGCCTCTAGGCGGGAGGACAGCTCCAGGGAAGGCCCGGTCTGCCAGGCGCTTTCTGGGCACAAACGGAGCAACACTCTGGCTGTGGAGCTGCCTCCCCAAGCCAGGGGCACCGGGACCCTGATTCCCTCCGTGCGGCGCTTAGTCTGGGCGGGGAAGCACCAGCTTGGGAATGCAGCCTGGGGCGCTTCCTTTCCCTCGGAAAGAGCTCTCCCTGCGGGAGGCTTTGGCAGTGTCGCCCACCCCAGCCCCTAAGCCCTCTGCAAGGACGCCTGGCTCCTAGGTCCGAAGGGAAGGCGAGAGCTGAGCTGAGGCCCCAGTCAGGCACCAGTCACGTCTCCCACACTCCCGCAGCCTGCTCCTTCCCGGGCGCGAACGCTAGAAGCTGGGCAGGGCTTGGGGAGGCTCGCCCAGCCCAGAGCAGCCTCTCGGGCCGGGGCTCTGTGCTATCGCGCCGTGGGCGCAGAGCTG
>NW_011432971.1:0-564 GCF_000754665.1 Bison bison bison
ACTTAAACTCCCCTTCTTTTAATTTTTGAATTTGAAGCTTTAATGTTTGATGTGCTCTTTCCACAATGGCTTGTCCCCGGGGATTATAAGGGATGCCTGTATTGCGTTTAATTTGAAACTGTAAACAAAATTCCTGAAAAGACTTAGAAGTGTAAGCAGGAGCATTGTCAGTTTTTCAGAGCTTTTTGGTAGGCCCAAATATGAAAAACAAGTAAAGAGATGTTGTATAACATCTTTAACTGCCTCTCTGGTACGAGAAGTTGCAATAATAACATGAGAAAAGGTATAACAAAGGACAGTTTTCCAAATGAAGAGACATGAGTTACATCCATCTGCCAGAGTATGTTAGGTTTGAGACCATGAGGATTAACTCCCGTAGGTAGACTATATTATAAACAGTGGGGCAATATAAGCAAGAACGCACAATCTCCCTAGCAGTTTCTCTGGGAATTTGGAATTGATATCTTAAGGCAGTAGCATATTGATGATGAAGTGAGTGAGAGGCTCTGGCCTCCTCAATCACAGTAGCCACTGTATTTCTGGTCAGCCAAATCATTAAAGGCA
>NW_011432972.1:0-937 GCF_000754665.1 Bison bison bison
CATTATCAACAACGTGATCAGTGTATGATAAACCATGTAATCAGTGCATGATCAGCCACATGAACAGTGTAAGATCAGCAAAGTGATCAGTGCATGCACAGTCCCGTAATCAGTGTATGATCAGTCTTTGTGATCAGTGCATGATGAGTCACGTGATAAGTGCATGATCAGGCACGTGATCAGTTCATGATCAGGCATGTGATCAGTGCATGTTCAGTCACATGATCAGTGTGTGATCAGCCACGTGATCAGTGCATGATAGCCACGTTACCCCTGCATGATCAGTCACGTGATCAGTATATGATGAGCCATGGGATCACTGCATGTTAGCCATGTGATCAGTGCATGATAGCTACGTGATCAGTGCATGATCAGCCACGTAATCAGTGCATGATCAGCCACGTGATCATTGCATGTTCAGCCACTTGATCAGTGCATGCACAGTCACGTGTTCAGTGTATATTCAGCTTCGTGATCAGTGCATGATCAGCCACGTGATCAGTGCATGCACAGTCACGTGATCAGTGTATGATCAGCTTCGTGATCAGTGCATGGTCAGCCAGTTCTAATAACTTCGATAGCATCATTATCGAAAGTTAACGCACGTGATCAATGCATGCACAGTCACCTGATCAGTGATGATCAGCTTCGTGATCAGTGCATGATCAGCCACGTGATCCGTGTAACATCAACCACGTGATCAGTGCCTGATGAGCCACATGAACAGTGCAAGATCAGCCAAGTGATCAGTGCATACACAGTCACATAATCAGTGTATGATCAGCTTCGTGATCAGTGCATGTTCAGCCATCGGATCAGTGCATGATCAGCCACGTGATCAGTGCATGCACAGTCACGTGATCAGTTTATGTTCAGCCATGGGATCAGTGCATGATCAGCCACGTAATCAGTGCATGATCAGCCACGTGATCAGTGC
>NW_011432973.1:0-502 GCF_000754665.1 Bison bison bison
ATAAAGGCAATCTACCTCAACCATTATTCAAGTTTTTCAAGTAGCTTAAAAAAAACTATTGAGGAGCAGTGTCTAACTTTAATCTTTTCACCTCCTGGATTGCCATGTAAGGCATATTAATAGCAACTCTTCATTGGTTCTTATCTCTAGACCAACTATTCCAAGGAAGAACAGAAATGTTACCTTTAATGGCCTCCTAGAAAAACAATTTTTGTGCTACATGTAGAAGTTTTTTTCCATAGGCAATACACTTGGATTCATCTGCATGCCAGTTCAATCTTCCCTTCATCTGTTTGCTACTTACTAGACATTTATGTAAATATATCTGAAATTCACAGAAGGAATGCTACAATAATATATTATAAAACTAATAAATTAATTTGTTATAGGAGATATAGGATATCTGTTTAAATACTGTTAGAAATGCTAACAATATCCATTTTAATGAAAAGAAAAAGTACCTGCAAATTGGTTTAAAATTCATATTCAAGCCTCCTTCATT
>NW_011432974.1:0-703 GCF_000754665.1 Bison bison bison
GGGGTCTTTTCCGGACGATGCCCGGGCGAGTCACTGCCCCTTCGTGTTGACTTCATTCACAGGGTGGAGTTCGGAGAGGTGTCCGGGCATCGGGTTCTTACCAAGAGGGGACCGGGAAATCGGGGTGCTTCGCAATGTGGAAGCACCCACGAGGCCACGTCTGGAATGTCGTCGTGAGACCGGCCTCATCCTGAGGTGCGACCGGAAGGTCGGGAACCCCTTCCAGACAAAGCAGGGGGTCGACCCTCCTGTGGAGATCAGGAGGGTAGAAGGGGCTCAGCGGAATGGTGCCGGAAAACCTCGGTGTTCCTCTCCAGGGAGACCGGGATGCCGGGGAACTTTGTGGGGGCGCATCAAGGGTGCCAAGTACCGTTTCGACCTCCAAGTTCCTAACGTGGGACTCTCCTGAGACGCTGTAGCGGAAAGGGCTTCGTCTTGCGATACGGGGGAACCACGTGGTTTTTCTCGAGTTGCGCGGGATTCTCGAGTTACGATGGGGAATTCGGGATGCCTCTTGTGTTGGCCCAGGGAAGTCCAATCTTCCATTCGAGTTGCGAAGGAAAGCTGGGGATTGCTCTCGAGTGACTGCAGGGCCAATAGACCTCATCTAGGCTTGTGTCCAGAAGCCAATGTTCCTCTCCAGGGGCGACCGTGATCTCGGGGTTGCATTCCAGACGCACCCGGGGAGACAGGCATTCATCTC
>NW_011432975.1:0-522 GCF_000754665.1 Bison bison bison
GTGACAGAGGGCAATTGGGGTCCTCATCCTGTACCAGTCTCTGGGCCCGGGCTCTGCCAGGCAGTGATGCAGAGCAGGGGGCAGGAGACCCAGGGATCCGGCAGAGCAGAGCTGTCAGGTCCCGCCTCCCCGCAGCCGGGGCCACTGAGCGCGAGGTCCAGAGCTGAGCGCTGAGCAGTGGGGTCTCCCCTGCCGGGCCTGACCCCTCGGTGCCTTCCAGAAGCCTCAGTTTCCCCCTCCCCTTGCTCAGGCACCGAGAGGGCCGTCTTTCTGCTCGGGACTCCACGCAGACGCGCTTTCATCGGTTGCCCTCTCTGACCTTGAACACTGGGGGCGAGCGGTTCTCTTACGACCTCGCGTGTGACGCTGCCCCTCCGTTCCACACGGGGGCGCTAGTCTAAGTCCCGGCCTCAGTCCGCCCTAGGATGCCAATCCCTCCAGGTAAGACCTTGACTTATCTCGCGTCTCGCATCGCTGATGGAATAGCCAGTGTTTCAGTGTGACCTTGGACATGTTACTTAA
>NW_011432976.1:0-594 GCF_000754665.1 Bison bison bison
CTCCAGTTCCATTCTTCTTTCTCAAGATTGCTTTGGCTATTCGTGGTTTTTTGTATTTCCATACAAATTGTGAAATTATTTGTTCTAGCTCTGTGAAGAATACTGTTGGCAGCTTGATAGGGATTGCATTGAATCTATAAATTGCTTTGGGTAGTATACTCATTTTCACTATATTGATTCTTCCAATCCATGAACATGGTATATTTCTCCATCTATTAGTGTCCTCTTTTATTTCTTTCACCAGTGTTTTATAGTTTTCTATATATAGGTCTTTAGTTTCTTTAGGTAGATATATTCCTAAGTATTTTATTCTTTCCGTTGCAATGGTGAATGGAATTGTTTCCTTAATTTCTCTTTCTGTTTTTCTATTATTAGTGTATAGGAATGCAAGGGATTTCTCGTGTGTTGATTTTATATCCTGCAACTTTACTATAATCATTGATTAGTTCTAGTAATTTTCTGGTGGAGTCTTTAGGGTTTTCTATGTAGAGGATCATGTCATCTGCAAATAGTGAGAGTTTTACTTCTTCTTTTCCAATTTGGATTCCTTTTATTTCTTTTTCTGCTCTGATTGCTGTGGCCAAAACTTCCAAA
>NW_011432977.1:0-533 GCF_000754665.1 Bison bison bison
GTCTGAATGGCTGCGATCCAAAAGTCTACAAGCAATAAATGCTGGAGAGGGTGTGGAGAAAAGGGAACCCTCTTACACTGTTGGTGGGAATGCAAACTAGTACAGCCACTATGGAGAACAGTGTGGAGATTCCTTAAAAAAACTGGAAATAGAACTGCCTTATGATCCAGCAATCCCACTGCTGGGCATACACACAGAGGAAACCAGAATTGAAAGAAACACGTGTACCCCAATGTTCATCGCAGCACTGTTTATAATAGCCAGGACATGGAAGCAACCTAGATGTCCATCAGCAGATGAATGGATAAGAAAGCTGTGGTACATATAGCAATGGAATATTACTCAGCCATTAAAAAGAATACATTTGAATCAGTTCTAATGAGGTGGATGAAACTGGAGCCTATTATACAGAGTGAAGTAAGCCAGAAAGACAAACACCAATACAGTATACTAACGCATATACATGGAATTTAGAAAGATGGTAACAACAACCCTGTATGCGAGACAGCAAAAGAGACACAGATGTATAGAAC
>NW_011432978.1:0-528 GCF_000754665.1 Bison bison bison
TCCGAGTCTGTGTGACCCCATGGACGGCAGCCCACCAGGCCCCGCAGTCCCTGGGGTCTCTAGGCAAGAACACTGGAGTGGGTTGCCATGTCCTCCTCCCAATGCATGAAAGTGAAATGTGAAAGTGAAGTCGCTCAGTCGTGCCCGACTCTGAGCGACCCCATGGACTGCAGCCTACCAGGCTCTTCCGTCCATGAGATTTTCCAGGCAAGAGTACTGGAGTGGGGTGCCATTGCCTTCTCCCATATCTATTCACAAGCCTGCCTAAATCATTGACTTCTAGCCATCTTTGGGATGCCAATGACCACCCACCCTTACCAGGCCACAGAGGAGAGAAAACACTTACCACAGGAGGTCCGGGTAAGGAACAAGGAACTAACAAGCTCCCACCAACCAGGATTCTGCAGAGGTCAACAAGAGGTCAGCAAGAGATGGCAGACTGCAGTCCAGAGGTCCTAGCAACTTCCAGCGAGCAGCAAAGACCCAGCATAGTCAAAAAGAATTCAATGTTACCCAAAACAAATAAAT
>NW_011432979.1:0-578 GCF_000754665.1 Bison bison bison
ACTAGTTCCCAGTTCACGGGACTCTGACATTCCCTGAGGTCAAAGTTTTTCTTGTATTGGAAGCCGTTGGGTTTGCAAGGGCTGCCTTGTCTTGAGACCATTGAAATAAGAACTCAGAACTTTGAGCACTATTATCAAAAAATCACAAGGCTCACACTGACACAGACATCAATCCAGACAGACAAGACAAGACATCTTCCAGTTTTCCGCCTGAGATGGAAAAGATTTCTTTGAGCCGTTTTTTTCTGGGGAGTGGGGGGTGGGGCTGGCGGCCAGGCAGGCTTTTGGGAAGGAGCTCATGGTTTGGAATTGCATATGAAAAGAACCAGCTTTCGGGTTCCAAGGAATCAAGTTTCCTTGCAAACCAACTTTGTCCGGTTCTAGAGAATATCATGGCCCTCCTAGGTCAGGTCATCTTTCCTTTCCGTAGCCCTCGTTTGATCCCTGAATTCTAGACAGCTTGGATTGCCTCTGTGGGCTGGATGGATTGTCCTCCCGTTTCACCGGGCGGCGGGAGCGAGGTCCCAGAGGCTCTCCTGGAACCGGGCGTGGGGGCGGGGCTCACCGGGAGCCCGTGG
>NW_011432980.1:0-540 GCF_000754665.1 Bison bison bison
TAATATGCTGTCCAGGTTTGTCATAGCTTTTCTTCCAAGGGGCAAATATCTTTTAATTCCGTGGCTGCAGTCACCACCCACAATCATTTTGGACCCCAGGAAAATAAAGTCTGTCACTGTTTCCATCGTTTCTCCATACAACTTTAACTGTGTCTCACAATTTTTGCTGCATAGTTTGTTCATTATCATTCACTTCAAGTATATCCTAATATTCTCTTCTTAAGACAAAGATTATATATTGTATGGGCTTCCCTGGTACCTCAACTGGTAAAGAACTTTCCAGCCAATGCAGGAGACACAAGAGGCCTGGGTTCGATCCTGGGTCAGGAGATTCCCCTGGAGAAAATAATGGCAATCTGCTCCAGTAGTCTTGCCTGAAAATTCCATGGAGATACTATATTATGGGATTAATGTAGTTAGTGATATTTTCCAAATGAATGGCATTTTAAAAGATGTTTCTTTGTCAAATTCTCATGATTGCAGTATGGTCAGATCTACACAATTATAAATATTATTGATCCTTTGTATTTGAAGTATTTC
>NW_011432981.1:0-598 GCF_000754665.1 Bison bison bison
AATTAAGAAGGGATTTAGAGGGATCCTGGGAGAGGACTGCTGTTAACTATGTGGAAATGGCCTGATGGAGCAGGTACGAGTCATTGTGTAGCAGGGAATACCTTTTGATAATTCCCAAACTGCCAAAGCGACTGTACTGTGTCACACTTAGGAGGCAGAGATACCTTGGTAGCGCCTCACCTTCCCACCTGTTAACACCTACTATAAGGCAATAGAGAAAGACCAGCAGAAGTACCACTCATGCTCCTGCAAACACAGGCTAGAAAGGATCCCATTCAGGCAAAACCTCTTCTGCCTATGGCTGCTGGCTCCTATTCATAACTAGCACCACCATGTTTCCAGAATTCCAAGCAGCTGTACCTTAACCTTCTGTGCTCATCATGGCAGACCCCAGTGCACCACAAGTGTCTCAAGTCAGACACATTTGGTGACCACATGTGAGGAAGGATGAAATTTACACCTGAGGCCCAGGGACAGAGCCATTAAGAAAGAGGATTATGAATCTTCCATCCAGTTGTGCATGCTGCAGATTAAATACACAGGATTAATGATGCAGACCCTGTGTCTACGGATTACATCCAAAGCTGAGAAGAGGTAA
>NW_011432982.1:0-539 GCF_000754665.1 Bison bison bison
TCTGTGAAGACGCAGGCTTCGGGGCACATGGAGCTGGCAGCTACCCAAGCGGTGTAAGAAAATAATAAGGACCCGGCTGACACATGGGTGGAAGCGCACGGGCAACGGCCCATAGGTGGGCTGTGCAGCAGGCGCATTGCTGAGGCAGGGACACGGGCGGCGTGTTTGGGCAGCCACGGCGCTTGTGTTCAGGTGACACACGCAGGTCGTAAAGCCGACCGCGCTGGGGACGTCTGGCCTGGGGACTATTTCTACATCCTTGGATGCCATGTACTGTTAAAGCCTGGCTTGGAGAATTTTGTAGCATTACTTTGCTAGCGTGTGAGATGAGTGCAATTGTTTGGTAGTTTCAATGTCTTTGGCATTGCTTTCTTTGGGATTGGAATGAAAACTGACCTTCTCCATTCCTGTGGCCACTGCTGAGTTTCCAGATTTGCTGGCGTATTGAGTGCAGCACTGTAAGAGCATCATCTTTCAGGATTTGAAATAGCTCTGCTGGAATTCCATCACCTCCACTAGCTTTGTTTGTTCTGATGCTT
>NW_011432983.1:0-540 GCF_000754665.1 Bison bison bison
AGCTGCGTGATTCCTGCCTGGTCACGTGCTTGATTATTGCCAGTTGAGCAGCATGATTCGTCACTGCTGAGCTCCATGCTTATTGCCTGCTGATTGCGTGCTTCGTGTCTGCTCAGCTCTTTGAGTATTGCCTCCTGAGGTCCCTGTTCGGTCGCCACCTGCCGGGGACCAGCCCCAACTGATCCAGGGTATTCGAAGGAGAGATGGCCTAGGCGACTATTTATATGCTAATCAGAGATGTCAAGAATAAAAGTATGAGGAGAGCTCAGTAGGAAAATTCGGTGGAGAAAAGAGACTGAGTAGCTTGGTTTACGCGGAAGACCAATCAAACTTCAAGACAAGAAGTTTGCACCACTTACGTAGGCCGCAGGCGCCCTCTCGAATAGCGGAAGGTGCCTCACCCTAGACACCTTCTCGAGTGGGTCTTAGCAGCCCACGGCATAATTAGTAAGCGTGGTGGGTTCCGAGCTCCAGATGGAGACTCAGCTGGAAGTTAAAGGGAAGAATGACATGGGGAGGACCAAGCGTTGGTAAGCAAGG
>NW_011432984.1:0-542 GCF_000754665.1 Bison bison bison
GGGTCGCATCAAGGGTGCCAAGTGCCCTTTCGACTCCAGTTCCTAACGTGGGACTTCTCCTGAGACGCTGTAGCGGGAAAGGGCTTCATCTTTGCGATGACGGGGGAGGCCACGTGGTTTTTTCTTCGAGTTTACGGCGGGAGTTCTCGAGTTACGACGGGGAAGTTCAGGCTGCCTCTTGTGTTGGCCCAGGCAAGTCCAATCTTCCATTCGAGTTGCGAAGGAAAGCTGGGGAGTTGCTCTCGAGTGACTGCAGGGCCAATAGACCTCATCTAGGCTTGTGTCCAGAAGCCAATGTTCCTCTCCAGGGGCGGACAGGGAGTCTCGGGGTTGGCATTCCAGACGCACCCGGGGACGGACAGGCATTCATCTCGAGTGGAAGCAAAGAACCCCGCCTCTGCTCTCGAATCGCGACGGGTATCTCTTGGAGCTCACTGGGGTGGACCCAAGGGAGTCAAGCCTCCTGAGGCGTTTGGAGAGAGGTCGCGAGACTTGGTCTCTAGGCCATGCAGGAGACGAAGGCCCTCATCTCTCGATGACGG
>NW_011432985.1:0-790 GCF_000754665.1 Bison bison bison
AGAAGGTCTCTCGAGGTCTTTCTCGGGTTGAGGCAGGAAACCCTGGCTTCCCTCGACTTGTGCAGGTGACCTCAGGGGGCTTCTCATGGTGGCTCTGAGAAGTCAGGGAAACTGGAGGTGGGAGGGGCCTCTCGGGACTCCACGGGGTTTGGTGCATTGGAAGAGGGCCTCATCTCCAGCTGAGGCAGGAACCTCAGGGTTCCTCTGATTTCAGACTCCGATCGCAGGGTCCCTGCAGACTGGGGACAGGAGGGTCAGGCCTCGTCTTGGGTTGAGGCATGGAACTCCGCTTGCCTCTCGAGGTGTCCCCGGGAGAGAGGCACTTGTCGAGCTGTATTTGGAACCTGGGGGTTTTTCCGGACGATGCACGGGCGAGTCACTGCCCTTCGTGTTGACTTCATTCACAGGGTGGAGTTCGGAGAGGTGTCCGGGCATCGGGTTCTTACCAAGAGGGGACCGGGAAATCGGGGTGCTTCGCAATGTGGAAGCACCCACGAGGCCACGTCTGGAATGTTGTCGTGAGACCGGCCTCATCCTGAGGTGCGACCGGAAGGTCGGGAACCCCTTCCAGACAAAGCAGGGGAGTCGACCCTCCTGTGGAGATCAGGAGGGTAGAAGGGGCTCAGAGGAAGTGGTGCCGGAAAACCTCGGTGTTCCTCTCCAGGGAGACCGGGATGCCGGGGAACTTCGTGGGGGCGCATCAAGGGTGCCAAGTACCGTTTCGACCTCCAATTCCTAACGTGGGACTTCTCCTGAGACGCTGTAGCGGGAAAGGGCTTCATCTTGCGAT
>NW_011432986.1:0-524 GCF_000754665.1 Bison bison bison
AACTGATCACGTGGCTGACCATGCACTGGTCACGAAGCTGATCATACACTGATCACGTGACTGTGCATGCACTGATCAGGTGGCTGAACATGCAGTGATCACGTGGCTCATCATGCACTGATCCCGAAGCTGAATATACACTGAACACGTGACTGTGCATGCCCTGATCATGTGGCTGAAGATGCAATGATCACGTGGCTGATCATGCACTGATCACGAAGCTGAATATACACTGATCACGTGACTGTGCATGCACTGATCACGTGGCTGAACATGCAATGATCACGTGGCTCATCATGCACTGATTACGTGGCTGATCATGCACTGATCATGTAGCTATCATGCACTGATCACATGGCTATCATGCAGTGATCCCATGGCTCATCATATACTGATCACGTGACTGATCATGCAGGGGTAAGGTGGCTATCATGCACTGATCACGTGGCTGATCATACACTGATCATGTGACTGATCATGCACTGATCACATGCCTGAACATGAACTGATCACTTGCCTGATCA
>NW_011432987.1:0-772 GCF_000754665.1 Bison bison bison
AGCCTCCTAGATGAGCTCTTGGCGGCCACGGGCGTCCCGGACACGCAGGCGCCTTCCCCGGGGGCCGCTGCCGACGAGGGGGTGGGCCCTGCCCTCCCAGGGGCACCCAGCTTCCTAGACGAGCTCTTGGCGGCCACGGGCACCCCGGACACGCCGGGGCCTTCCCTGGGGCCCTCTGCCGATGAACGAGCACACCTCGCCCTCCCGGGCGAGCTCCTGGCTGCCGCGGGCCTCCCGGGCTCGCCGGGCCCTTCTCCGGGGTCCTCTCCTGTCGTCGCAGGGCCCCACCCAGCCCTCCCCGGGCCACCCAGCCTCCTAGAGGAAATCTTGGCTGCCACGGCCATCCAGGACACGCCCTGGTCTTCCCCGGGGGTCCCTGCGGGGGAAAGGAGTTGAGGCCACCCTGGGAACACCCCTCAGTGAGGACGAGTACCAGGCCCTCCTCGACATGCTGCCAGGCTCCCCAGGCCCTGGGGCTTAGAGGGCGAGGAAGGAAGGGGCCACCTTCTCCCCCTAGCCACGTTCGGGTCTCCTTGCCTGGGATGTGGGGCCACGGAGCTCGGGGAAAGGGTGGGTGGGAGCTGTTTTGTGTGGGAAGAGGAGAGAATACAGACGGGATGTCTACGGACAACCCTGGGGACAAACCCGAGTGCTGGACCTTTGGGAAGCTGGGCCCCGCCCCAAACGGGGACACCCTACCTGAAGCCTCAAGCCCTCCCTGCATGGCAGTGACCAAGGGGCTGCCTCAGAGGGAACATTCCATGGGCCCGGG
>NW_011432988.1:0-513 GCF_000754665.1 Bison bison bison
AGAATCCTTTACCAGCTGAGCTGTCAGGGAAGCCCAGTATCTCTTAAGGCCAGCTATTCATTGTAGTATCACCCTAATTAGTCTTCATGGGATTAAGGTAGCAACCTGCTAAGGTAGCAATCGATGTCCTTTTTCTACAGGACAAAACTGGGGCTCAAAGAAGGGGGTAACGACAGCTAGAGCAAGGAAGTGTGTACCTAAACAAAACCCCAGATCCTGCTGTTAGAACTCAGGGAAGCCATATGGTGTGGCTTGTCCATGTGATGGGGGCTAAGACACCCAGCCCACACCGGATACTGTGGGGACCTAACTTGGTAAACTGCCTTCTTGCAGCTCTGAGACCTCAAAAAAGCGATTTTCACTGGAGAGAGGGAAGGATACGTCCCTCCATCCAACCCACCACATCCTCCAGGTACTCCCACACCCTGCCCCCTTTCTCTTTCTTTGTGAGGGAACTTAAGCGTCACGCTCATGTGACCACATTGGGCTGTCCACTGTTCACGAGCTACCACC
>NW_011432989.1:0-504 GCF_000754665.1 Bison bison bison
CGGGTGGTTCGGGGGGTGGGGGGGTGGGGGCGGGCCGGCGTCAGCAGGCTGGAGTCCGGTCGCGGGTCGTGCGGCTCAAGTACAGCATGCCCCGCGACGAGAGGTGCGGCCGTTGGCCCGACCTGCAGGGCAGAGCGAAAGGGAGCGAAGCGCAAGGCTCTTAGGGCGCCCCGAGCCAACCGCCACCGTCTCAGCCTGAAGGCGCCCGATCTCGTCTGATCTCGGAAGCTAAGCAGGGTCGGGCCTGGTTAGTATCTTGGATGGGAGACCACCTGGGAATCCCGGGTGCTCGAGGCTTTTTGCCTACCCGAAGAGGTCCTTTAGCCCCCGCCGCGCGTCCCGATTCTTGGATCCCCCCCGCAGCCCCAGCCCCTCCCGGGCCGCGGGGAGCGGGTGGCCCGGGCCCCGACTCCCGACTGCAGACCTGGGTTGCCTCCGCGCGGCCCGCGAGCCCCTCCGCATTCGCATTCGGCTTCCAGGACACCCGACGACCGGCAGTCCCGT
>NW_011432990.1:0-541 GCF_000754665.1 Bison bison bison
CAGTGTCTCTTTTGCTGTCTCGTACACAGGGTTATTGTTACCATCTTTTAAATTCCATATATATGCATTAGTATACTGTATTGGTGTTTTTCTTTCTGGCTTACTTCACTCTGTATAATAGGCTCCAGTTTCATCCACCTCATTAGAACTGATTCAAATGTATTCTTTTTAATGGCTGAGTAATACTCCATTGTGTATATGTACCACTGCTTTCTTATCCATTCATCTGCTGATGGACATCTAAGTTGCTTCCATGTCCTGGCTATTATAAACAGTAGCTGTGATGAACATTGGGGTACACGGTGTCTCTTTCCCTTCTGGTTTCCTCAGTGTGTATGCCCAGCGAGTGGGATTGCTGGATCATAAGGCAGGTCTAGTTTCCAGTTTTTTAAGGAATATCCACACTGTTCTCCATAGTGGCTATACTAGTTTGCATTCCCACCAACAGTGTAAGAGGGTTCCCTTTTCTCCACACCCTCTCCAGCATTGCTTGTAGACTTTTGGATCACAGCCATTCTGACTGGTGTGAAATGGTACCTCA
>NW_011432991.1:0-566 GCF_000754665.1 Bison bison bison
AGATTCCGAAAATGAGGGAAACAGGAAGCCCAGAGGTGCCCCTGTAGTTTGGCGAAGGCCTTAGGAGGTCACTTGGAAATGCTGCTGGCTGTGAGGGGGGGAGGGGGCAGATGTGCACAGAGCTGTGCAGGCTTGTCCTTTGCATGGATGTTCTTTGTAGAAATCCACCTCGGAGCCATCTCCTGATGTGTAAGAATTTCCCAGACAAACCTTGAGCTAAGCAATGCGTTTTTTCCTTAGGAAATGTTGGTCTTCAGCGATGTTCAAAGCCTGTGTATTTCCGCTAGACTCTGGCTTCAGGTCGGTTCCCCAAAAGGCTCAGAAGCGACCTGAACCAAACAGTAAGTTTTCCTCCTACCTTGTTCTCCTCATCTATGTGAAGAGTATACTTTAAGAGTATCCTGGCACATACATGTACTGCCTCACCCTTAACCTCAGTCATGTGTTCCAAGAACTTCTGTCCGTTTCTTTATTTGTTTGGGTAACATTGAATTCGTTTTGACTATGCTGGGTCTTTGCTGCTCGCTGGAAGCTGCTAGGACCTCTGGACTGCAGTCTCCCATCTC
>NW_011432992.1:0-671 GCF_000754665.1 Bison bison bison
GAAGTCGGGTCTCCATGCGAGTGGCGAGGGGGAGCGCGTCATTGCTCCCGAGCCATGCTAGGGGAATCTGGCCTCGAGACGTGTTGAAGAAGGTCTCTCGAGGTCTTTCCCGGGTTGAGGCAGGAAACCCTGGGTTCCCTGGACTTGCGCAGGTGACCTCAGGGGGCTTCTCATGGTGGCTCTGAGAAGCCAGGGAAACTGGAGGTGGGAGGGGCCTCTCGGGATTCCACTGGGTTTGGTGCGTTGGAAGAGGGCCTCATCTCCAGTTGAGGCAGGAACCGCAGGGGTACCTCTGATTTCAGACTCCGATCGCAGGGTCCCTGCACACTGGGGACAGGAGAGTCAGGCCTCGTCTTGTGTGGAGGCATGGAACTCCGCTTGCCTCTCGAGATGTCCACGAGGAGAGAGGCCACTTGTCGAGCTGTATTTGGAACCTGGGGTTTTTTCCGAACGGTGCACGGAAAAACTGCCCCTTCGTGTTGACTGCATTCACAGGGTGGAGTTCGGAGAGGTGTCCGGGCATCGGGTTCTTATCAAGAGGGGACAGGGAAATCGGGGTCCTACGGAATGTGGAACCACCCACGAGGCCACGTCTGGAATGTCTTCGTGAGACCGGCGTCATCCTGAGGTGCGACCGGAAGGTCGGGAACCCCTTCAGACAAAGCAGGGGA
>NW_011432993.1:0-682 GCF_000754665.1 Bison bison bison
CCGACCTGAAGCCAGAGTCTAGCCGAAATACACAGGCTTTGAACATCGCTGAAGACCAACATTTCCCAAGGAAAAAACGCATTGCTTAGCTCAAGGTTTGTCTGGGAAATTCTTACACATCAGGAGATGGCTCCGAGGTGGATTTCTACGAAGAACATCCATGCAAAGGACAAGCCTGCACAGCTCTGTGCACATCTCGCCCCCTCCCCCCCTCACAGCCAGCAGCATTTCCAAGTGACCTCCTAAGGCCTTCGCCAAACTACAGGGGCACCTCCGGGCTTCCTGTTTCCCTCATTTTTCGGAATCTTTTCTAAAAAAAAAGAAAAACAAAAAACAAATTAAAAAAAAAAACCCGCACATTTCTTCGTACAATGCCACAGTGGAAGGAACACAGGCCTTCAATATTAAGACCTAAATTTGCAAAAAACTTGGAGCTTGGTGTTTTGTTTTGTTTTGTTTTGTTTTGTTTGAATCAAACCACCACATCATTTACAATTTTTACACGTTCCAATTATTCGGTTCCAAAACACCAAACTTGTACTGCACACGGTCCCCATGGAAAGGCCCCCTCAGCAGGACAGCCACAGATGCTGCCATGAAAGGGCAGCAGGGTGCCCTCCTCCCTTGTTTTCTGCCTGGGCGGCCACCGGGTTTTGAAACCCATGCACCCTACTAAGTTTCT
>NW_011432994.1:0-553 GCF_000754665.1 Bison bison bison
AGTGTAAGAGGGTTCCCTTTTCTCCACATCCTCTCCAGCATTTATTATTTGTAGACTTTTGGATCGCAGCCATTCTGACTGGTGGGAAATGGTATCTCATAGTGGTTTTGATTTGCATTTCTCTGATAATGAGTGATGTTGAGCATCTTTTCATGTGTTTGTTAGCCATCTGTATGTCTTCTTTGGAGAAATGTCTATTTAGTTCTTTGGCCCATTTTGTGATTGGGTCATTTATTTTTCTAGAGTTGAGCTGTAGGAGTTGCTTGTATATTTTTTGAGATTAGTCGTTTGTCGGTTGCTTCATTTGCTATTATTTTCTCCCATTCTGAAGGCTGTCTTTTCACCTTGCTAATAGTTTCCTTTGATGTGCAGAAGCTTTTAAGTTTAGTTAGGTCCCATTTGTTTATTTTTGCTTTTTATTTCCAATATTCTGGGAGGTGGGTCATTAGAGGATCCTGCTGTGATGTATGTCAGAGAATGTTTTGCCTATGTGCTCCTCTAGGAGTTTTATAGTTTCTGGTCTTACGTTGAGATCTTTAATCCATTTTGTAGT
>NW_011432995.1:0-575 GCF_000754665.1 Bison bison bison
GATCATACAACTATCACGTGAGTAATCCTGCACTGATCACGTGGCTATCATGCACTGATCACGAGGCTGATCGTACACTGCTCACGGACGTGATCATGCGATGATCATGTGGCTATCCTGCACTGCTCACATGGTTGATCATGAAATGATCACGTAGCTACCATGTACTGGTCACGTGATTGGTCATGCACTGATCATGTAATTGATCATGCACTGATCACCTGGCTTATCATGCATTGATCACGTGGCTGATCATGCACTGATCCCGTGACTGAGCATGGACTGATCACATGACTATCATGTAGTGATCAAGTGACTTAATGGTGCTGATCATGTGACTGATCATGCGCTGATCATGTTTGCTATCATACACTGATCATGTGCCTCTGGAGGCAATGAACAAAGAGCTGAGTAGGCAGGAATCAGTCAGCAGGCAGTAATCATGGAACTCAGCTGGGAGGAATCATGCTGCTCAGCTGGCAATAATCAAGTAGATGAGCAGGCAGGAATTACGCAGCACAGCTGGCAATTGTCAAGCAGATGACAGACAGGAATCGTGAAGCTCAGCTGGCAAT
>NW_011432996.1:0-560 GCF_000754665.1 Bison bison bison
GTACATTTCATCCCAAAACAATGAAT
The DNA here is from genome assembly GCF_000754665.1 of Bison bison bison. Taxonomy (NCBI): domain Eukaryota; kingdom Metazoa; phylum Chordata; class Mammalia; order Artiodactyla; family Bovidae; genus Bison; species Bison bison. Next base: position 27 of record NW_011432996.1, read on the forward strand.
TTCACCTTTTTCTCAAGCGCACATGGAACCTTCTCCAGGATAGATCACATCCTGAGCCATAAAGCTAGCCTTGGTAAATTCAAAAAAATAGAAATAATTCCAAGCATCTTTTCTGACCATAATGCAGTAAGATTAGATCTCAATTACAGGAGAAAAATTATTAAAAATTCCAACATATGGAGGCTGAACGAACACGCTGCTGAATAACCAACAAATCACAGAAGAAATCAAAAAAGAAATCAAAATTTGCATAGAAACGATTGAAAGTGAAAACACAACAACCCAAAACCTGTGGGACACGGTAAAAGCAGTCCTAAGGGGAAAGTTCATAGCAATACAGGCACACCTCAAGAAACAAGAAAAAAGTCAAATAAATAACCTAACTCTACACCTAAAGCAACTAGAAAAGAAGAAATGAAGAACCCCAGGGTTAGGAGAAGGAAGAAATCTTAAAAATTAGAGCAGAATAAATGCAAAAGAAACAAAAGAGACCATAGCAAAAATCAACAAAGCCAAAAGCTAGGTTCTTTGAAA
>NW_011432997.1:0-594 GCF_000754665.1 Bison bison bison
TTGAGGGGAGGGAATACAGGAAACAGGAGTGAATGGGGTGGACAGTCCCTGGAAGGGGAAGAAACAAATGGAGCATGCATATGGCAAAAAGATTTCCACACTTAGGGAAGAGCATCTATAATAGGGAATAAAGAGAAAGGAGCGGTGAAGAAGGAGAGGGTGAATCTACAAAGGCCTCAAAGCAGAGACGTTTAACACAGTAAATTCACTGAAACGGAAAATCTGATTACACGAGTGTTTACAATGTTTCAGTGTATGAAAGTCAGATCGATTGTTGGGTCGAAAATATATTTAGAGACACTGAAGAAAAAATTTCAAATTGACTTCGGTGCTGTTCTAGAACTGTACCCTCATATACCACAGCTCTGTCAAAAACAGGAGCAAGCTTGTGCTCTGGGCTTCTAGACATGAAATGTCCCACAGTTTTCTTTTCTTTCCTTCCCTATAGGATATGCTTTCCTTTGTCAATCAAAAAAGGGTCGTTCACAGAAGGCATCTTCAGAAAATCAGCCAGTATAAAATCATGCAGAGCCCTACAGAAGAAACAAAACTGTGGAGACACAGTGAACTTGAATGAGGAACCAGTGCTTGTGG
>NW_011432998.1:0-505 GCF_000754665.1 Bison bison bison
CCTGCAACAGTTGGTATGGACGTCTAAAAAGAGTTATTGAGCCTATTTATTGGAAAAGGAATAGGTTCGGAAGCATATTTGGTCAAGAAGTTTCTAGAAAAAAAATCGATGGACTTTAGGTATAGGAAAATTTTCATTCACCCTTTCCAGTTAAGTTTTGTGACTTCAGGTGATTGAGGAGAATTTAAAAGGTAAAGACTAGCTATGGGATCTCGGAGAAGGCAATGGCACCCCACTCCAGTACTCTTGCCTGGAAAATCCCATGGATGGAGGAGCCTGGCGGGCCGCAGTCCATGGGGTCGCTAAGAGTCAGACAAGACTCAGCGACTTCACTTTCACTTTTCACTTTCTTGCATTGGAGAAGGAAATGGCAACCCACTCCAGTGTTCTTGCCTGGAGAATCCCAGGGACGGGGGAGCCTGGTGGGCTGCCGTCTATGGGCTCGCACAGAGTCGGACACGACTGAAGCGAATTAGCAACAGCAGCTATGGGATCTAAGGATGGG
>NW_011432999.1:0-609 GCF_000754665.1 Bison bison bison
CCCAACTTTCTTTGTCCTGGTTATTTTCTTTCACTTGCTCATCTCAGGTTGTACTTCTGACTCTGTACCTTAGCGCCAAGAGTGTTTGAACCACCCAGACTTCACTGATTGACTAAATGCCAAGACTCCCTTTCAGTTGCTCTCATTAGGCCCAGGTAGGTCTTCATACAATCAGGTATATCTGCTTTCCTATACAGCCAAAGTGCCAAGAAGCCTGTCCCTGGTTGGGCCCAAAGACATCCAAGACAGTCACCTGGAAGGCAGGGTCCCACTGAGTGTCACCTGGTGCAAATCCCCTATGACAAAATCAGAGAATCTGCTCCACAGAGAGAGAGCCAGAATCCTCTCTCAGATGCAGATGCACACCTTTGCCCCTCTAGACCCCAGAGCCAGGGGCATGACCCCAGAGGAAAGAAGGAATTCACGTCAGGACTTTCAGCACACACCATGGGGTATCTTTGGCAGGACGGCTATTGCCTAGACCCTGGACCCTGAAAACCAGCAGGCTTCAAATTGCCCCCAGGGACTTCCCCATCTCCCACTCCCCCGAGTTCCCTTGGGACATGCAATAAGCCACCATCTTTGCTTCCTCCCTGTTCCCTCCCTCAC
>NW_011433000.1:0-586 GCF_000754665.1 Bison bison bison
ATTTTGATCACCAATTTATGAAGCAGACTATTCAAGGAAGTTATCAGAGTATTAGGAATTTTAATGAGACAATGAAAATAAAATAAAAACACAATGAAAAATTTATCTAACACCTCTGTACAATTCTGGATAAAAGTGAAGAGAGCTAAGATATGTGATACAGGTTTTGACATTGCCCATTTGGTAAAGATGTGTCGAGTAGATTATTTCATCCTCTTTGTTTATAAAATAGTGAAGTTAATTCCTATCTTATTACACATGCTTTTTTGATCTTATATTATGTGAAAGTGTCTTGAAAAATGAAACAATAATGAAAAATCATTGGCTACCTGATGTGAAGAGCCAACTCATTGGAAAAGACCCTGATGCTAGGAAAGAATGAAGGCAATCAATCCAAGGGGTAGCAATGAGTTGGACACCACTTAGCAACAACAACAACAATAACAATGAAGAATCACCTCTGGAACAAGAACTGCAATAATTAAAAACAAAACAATGTCTTTCTCTAAATATAATGATAATACTTTAAAAAATTTAGATCAAATCAATAAATCAACCTTTTCAGATCTCTGGATGTTAACCAAAG
>NW_011433001.1:0-524 GCF_000754665.1 Bison bison bison
CCCTGATTTCAAACTATACTACAAAGCGACAGTAATCAAAACTATATGGTATCAGCACAAAAACAGACATAGATCCATGGAAAAGAATAGATCAGTGTAAAAGAATAGAGAACCCATAAATAAACTCAAGTCTATGTGGTCAATTCATTTATGCCAAAGGAGCAGAGAATATACAGTGGAGAGAAGACAGTCTCTTCATTCATAAATGATGTTGGAAAAAATGGACAGGTATATTCAAAAGAATGAAACTAGGCCACTTTCTCACACCACATATAAAGATAAATTCAAAGGGGATTAAAGACATAAACATCAGACCTGAACCCATAAAACTCCCAGAAGAAAGCATAGGGAATATGCTCTTTGCTATCAGTCATCGAGTTTCTTTTTGTATCTATCACCTCACATAAGGGCATCAAAAAGTAAAAATAAAACAAATGGAACTGCATTAAACTGAAAGACTTCTGAACAAGAAAGAAAATCATCAACAATATAGAAAAGGCAAACAACTGGATGGGATAAGATGT
>NW_011433002.1:0-526 GCF_000754665.1 Bison bison bison
ACGCACTGATCACGTGGCTGATCATGCACTGATCACGTGGCTATAATGCAGTGATCACGTGGCGGATCATACACTGTTCACGAGCCTGGTCATGCACAGATCACGTGGCTGATCACGCACTGATCCCGTGGCTGATCACCCACGTATGACGTGACTGATCATGTACAGATCACGTGACTAATCATGAAGTGATCACGTGGCTATCTGCACTGATCACTTGGCTGATCATACACTCATCAAGGGACTGATCGTGCACTGATCACGGCGCTCTCATGCATTGATTACATGACTCCACACGCACTGATCACGTGTATGATCATGCACTGATGACGTGGCTGATCATGCACTGATCATGTGACTGATCATGCACTGATTACGTGGCCATCATGCACTGATCACGTGGCTATCATGCACGGATCAAGTGACTGATCATGCACTGATACCGTGACTGAGCATGGACTGACCACATGACTATCATGCAGTGATCACGTGACTTAATGGTGCTGATCATGCGCTGATCATGTTT
>NW_011433003.1:0-603 GCF_000754665.1 Bison bison bison
CCTCGAGTTGTGCAGGTGACCTCAGGGGGCTTCTCATGGTGGCTCTGAGAAGTCAGGGAAACTGGAGGTGGGAGGGGCCTCTCGGCACTCCACTGGGTTTGGTGCATTGGAAGAGGGCCTCAACTCCAGTTGAGGCAGGAACCTCAGGGTTCCTCTGATTTCAGACTCCGATCCGAGGGGTCCCTGCAGACTTGGGAAAGGAGAGTCAGGCCTCGTCTTGTGTTGAGGCATGGAACTCCGCTTGCCACTGGAGGTGTTCCCGGGCAGACAGGCCACTTGTCGAGCGGTATTTGGAACCTGGGGGTTTTTCCCGACGATGCACGGGCGAGTCACTACCCCTTCGTGTTGACTTCATTCACAGGGTGGAGTTCGAAGAGGTGTCCGGGCATCGGGTTCTTATCAAGAGGGGACCGGGAAATCGGGGTCCCTCGGAATGTGGAACCACCCAGGAGGCCACGTCTGGAATGTCGTCGTGAGACCGGCCTCATCCTGAGGTGCGACCGGAAGGTCGGGAACCCCTTCCAGACAAAGCAGAGGAGTCGACCCTCCTGTCCAGATCAGGAGGGTAGAAGAGGCTCAGAGGAAGTGGTGCCGGGAAAACTT
>NW_011433004.1:0-789 GCF_000754665.1 Bison bison bison
GTAGATACTGTGTTGCTTTGGGGGATTCTCCTGGTGGCTCAGTGGTAAAGAATCCACCTCCCAATGTGGATGACCCAATGTTGAGAAATCCCTGAGTTGGAAAGATAGATCTTCTGGAAGAGAGAATGGAAACCAACCTCAGTATTCTTGCCTGGGTAATCCCACGGGCAGAGAAGCCTGGTAGTCTATGGTCCATGGAGATGAAAAAGAGAAGGAAATAACTTAGCAACTAATCACGACCACCACCACTATATTGTTTTGGGAGATAAAATAAATAATTTGTTTAAAAGACCTTTTCCTGGAATGTCTGAAAAGTAGTCAGTGTTTTTGATTATTCAAACTATGCATAACTAAAAGGACATTTATTTTTATTTGTGTGTAAAAATACTTTTCTAATATTGACCGTGATTTTTTATTAATGTATTGCCAGAGAATTTAGCCAGTCATTATATACATTTATTTAGCTCTCTTTTGAAGCCATGTCTTACAACAGCAACTGATTTCAATTATGTTCTTGCCTTACTATTCATCTTGAATTAGATTTTTTTTTCATTTTTGCAAGCAGCATTTCAGTAGATTTAAATCATTTATTTAATCATTTAGTATCTTCACTACAACAACTATCGTCTAAAAAGGGAAATGACACTCCATTTCTCCTGTGATTTTATAGGGACAAGAGAGTATTAAAGTTCATTGCTTAATGTATTTTTTTCAGGGTTAAAATACTCTTTCTAAGGCAGACCTCCAAACTTCAAGCTTTTCAAGCATTTTTTAAAAATCTATTTTGGT
>NW_011433005.1:0-602 GCF_000754665.1 Bison bison bison
ATGGTGCAGCTCAGCAGACACCAATCATGCAGCTCAGCAGGCAATACTCATGGAGCTGAGCAGGCAGGAATCACACAGCTCAGCAGGCAAAGATCAAGGAGCTGAGCAGGCACGAATCTCGCAGTTCAGCTGGCAAAAATCAAGGAGCTGAGTCAGACTGCCATTAAGTGGCTAAGCAGACTCGTAAACACGTGACTACAGCAGGCTTGACACCCGTGACTGAGCAGACACGAATCTTGCAGCCCAGCAGACCAATACTCCTGGAGCTGAGCAGGCAGGAATCACGCAGCTCAGCAGACAGTAATCATGGAGCTGAGCAGGCACGAATCACGCAGCTCAGCAGGCAATAATCCTGGAGCTGAGCAAGCAGGAATCACGCAGCTCAGCAGCCAATAATCAAGAAGCTAGCAGTCAGGAATCGCGCTGCTCAGCAGGCAATAATCATGGAGCTGAGCTGGCAGGAATCACGCAACTCAGCAGGCAATACTCACGGACCTGAGCAGGCAGGAATCACGCAACTTAGCAGGCAATAATAATTGGAGCTGAAGGCTGTAATGAACTGGATAAGCAGACTCTAATCACGTGATTCAGCCGGCTCCTCT
>NW_011433006.1:0-592 GCF_000754665.1 Bison bison bison
CTATTCAACATAGTTTTGGAAGTTTTGGCCACAGCAATCAGAGCAGAAAAAGAAATAAAAGGAATCCAAACTGGAAAAGAAGAAGTAAAACTCTCACTATTTGCAGATGACATGATCCTCTACATAGAAAACCCCAAAGATTCCACCAGAAAATTACTAGAAATAATCAATGACTATAGTAAAGTTGCAGGATATAAAATCAACACACAGAAATCCCTTGCATTCCTATACACTAATAATGAGAAAACAGAGAGACAAATTAAGGAAACAATTCCATTCACCATTGCAACAGAAAGAATAAAATACTTAGGAATATATCTACCTAAAGAAACTAAAAACCTATATATAGAAAAGTATAAAATACTGGTGAAAGAAATCAAAGAGGACACTAATAGATGGAGAAATATACCATGTTCATGGATTGGAAGAATCAATATAGTGAAAATGAGTATACTACCCAAAGCAATTTATAGATTCAATACAATCCCTATTAAGCTACCAACGGTATTCTTCACAGAGCTAGAACAAATAATTTCACAATTTGTATGGAAATACAAAAAACCTCGGATAGCCAAAAGCTATCTTGAGAAAG
>NW_011433007.1:0-565 GCF_000754665.1 Bison bison bison
GCAGACACGAACCACGCAATCAGCAGGCAATAAGCATGGAGCTCAGCAGTGACGAATCATGCTGCTCAACTGGCAATAATCAAGCACGTGACCAGGCAGGAATCCCGCAGCTCAGCTGGCCATTGTCAAGCAGATGAGCCCACAGGAATCACGCAGCTCAGATGGCAATTGTCATGCAGATGAGCCGGCAGGAATCACGCAGCTCAGCAGGCCCTGATCACGTGGCTCTGCAGGCACTGATCACGTGGCTGATCAAGTACAGATCACGTGACTGAGCATGCACTGATCACGTGGCTATCATGCACTGATGACGTGACTGCGCATGCACTGATGACGTGGCTGATCGGTGCTGATCACATGGCTCATCACGCACTGATCACGTGTTTATCAGGCAATGATCAGTGGCTGACAGGCGCTGATCATGGGACTGTGCACGCACTGATCACGTGGCTCTCATGCACTCATCACGTGACTGCGCATGCACTGATGACGTGGCTGTTCGGGCACTGATCACCTGTTTATCAGGCAGTGATCAGTGACTGACAGGCACTTGTCAGGGGACTGT
>NW_011433008.1:0-570 GCF_000754665.1 Bison bison bison
AGCAGGCAATAATCCTGGAGCTGAGCAAGCAGGAATCACGCAGCTCAGCAGGCAATAATCAAGAAGCAGAGCAGGCAGGAATCAGGCAGCTCAGCAGCCAATAATCAAGAAGCTAGCAGTCAGGAATCGCGCAGCTCAGCAGGCAATAATCATGGAGCTGAGCTGGCAGGAATCACGCAACTCAGCAGGCAATCTCACGGACCTGAGCAGGCAGGAATCGACGCAAACTTAGCAGGCAATATAATTGGAGCTGAAGGCTGTAATGAACTGGATAAGCAGACTCTAATCACGTGATTCAGCCGGCTCCTCTCTGGGGACTGAGCAGGCACTGATATGCAGCTCAGCAAGCAAAAATCATGGAGCTGAGCAAGCAGGAATCACGCAGCTCAGCAGGCAACTAATCATGGAGCTCGAGCAACAGGAATCACGCAGCTCAGCAGGCAACTAATCAAGAAGCTCGACGCAGGCAGGAATCACGCAGCTCAGCAGGCAATAAATAATGGAGCTGAGCAAGCAGGAATCACGCAGCTCAGCAGGCAATAATCAAGAAGCTGAGCAGGCAGGAATCAC
>NW_011433009.1:0-577 GCF_000754665.1 Bison bison bison
GCGCTCCAGCGAGGTCCTCCCAATTTCTATGCGTTCTCACTGGACACTCTTCTAGCGTTCAGGGTCCTAGCACCAAAAGATGCCAGCAGAGTGCCACATATGCTTTTCTCCCTTCAGGGCCGTTGCTCAAGACCCAAAGCGAGCTCATTTAGAAAGGCATAGGCTTCCTGCAACTTTGGATTCATTTCTGCAGCTCCTTTTCTCTCTCCGCTGCCCTTTTTTCTTCCTTTTCCTTCTTCCTTTATCATTTACTTTTTATTTTTTTCCTGCTTGGTGTTTTAGGGTTTTTTGAGGTTTTTTTTTTCCATTTATTTTTAAACTTTTTTTTAATTTTGTGTTCATTTTGTTATTTTTTTGTTGCTTTTATTCTCTTTCTCTCTTTTATATACACTAGTTGACTCATACAGTCGTCTTTCGAATTCCGGGGCTCAAAATGCGGTATAACTCAAGGTATAAAAAAGGTTCCCCTCCTGGAGGAGGATGACTGTTGCTTTCCTTCTCGGTGTGTGACGTGTGTTTGTTTGCTCTCCCGTCCTGGACATTATGCTTGCCTTCCAGGACTATGGGGGTTTGACCG
>NW_011433010.1:0-748 GCF_000754665.1 Bison bison bison
CCATGTCCTCCTCCAATGCATGAAAGTGAAATGTGAAAGTGAAGTCGCTCAGTCGTGCCCGACTCTGAGCGACCCCATGGACTGCAGCCTACCAGGCTCTTCCGTCCATGAGATTTTCCAGGCAAGAGTACTGGAGTGGGGTGCCATTGCCTTCTCCCATATCTATTCACAAGCCTGCCTAAATCATTGACTTCTAGCCACCTTTGGGATGCCAATGACCACCCACCCTTACCAGGCCACAGAGGAGAGAAAACACTTACCACAGGAGGTCCGGGTAAGGTACAAGGAACTAACAAGCTCCCACCAACCAGGATTCTGCAGAGGTCAACAGGAGGTCAGCAAGAGATGGGAGACTGCAGTCCAGAGGTCCTAGCAACTTCCAGCGAGCAGCAAAGACCCAGCATAGTCAAAACGAATTCAATGTTACCCAAAACAAATAAATCAACGGACAGAAGTTCTTGGAACACATGACTGAGTTAGGGGTGAGGCAGTACATGTATGTAGCCAGGATACTCTTAAAGTATACTCTTAACGTAGATGAGGAGAACAAGGGTAGGAGGAAACTTACTGTTTGGTTCAGGTCGCTTCTGAGCCTTTTGGGGGAACCGTACCTGAAGCCAGAGTCTAGCCGAATACACAGGCTTTGAACATCGACTGAAGACCAACATTTCCTAAGGAAAAAACGCATTGCTTAGCTCAAGGTTTGTCTGGGAAATTCTTACACATCAGGAGATGGCTCCGAGGTGGA
>NW_011433011.1:0-532 GCF_000754665.1 Bison bison bison
GCAGATGACGGGCAGGTGTGCCGAGGCTCAGCTGGCGATTATCAAGCAGATGACGGGCAGGTGTGCGCTGCTCAGCTGGCGATTTATCAAGCATATGAGCGGGCAGGTGTCCCGAGACTCAGCTGGCGATTGTCAGGCAGATGAGCCGGCAGATGACGCATGGCTCAGCTGGCGATTATCAGCCAGATGAGCGGACAGGTGTCACCTAACTAAGCTGGCGATTATCATGCAGATGAGCGGGCAGGTGCCGCGCAGCTCAGCTGCCGATTATCAGGCAGATGAGCGGGCAGGTGCTGAGCGGCTCAGCTGACGATTATAAAGCAGATGAGCAAGCAGGTGTCACGTGGCTCAGCTGGCGATTATCAAGCAGATGAGCAAGCAGGTGTCGCGTGGTTCAGCTGGCGATTATCAAGCAGATGAGCGGGCAGGTGTCGTGTGGCTCAGTTGGCGATTATCAAGCAGATGAGCGGGCAGGTGTCGTGGGCTCAGCTGGCGATTATCAAGCAGATGAGCGGGCAGGTGCTGAGCTGCT
>NW_011433012.1:0-740 GCF_000754665.1 Bison bison bison
TTATTTCTTACTTAAGACTACTTACTCCATTGTAATTATTGCAGGTAAACAGTTTCTCCTTCCCTTCCACAGACAACTGGAGGTATTCTGCTGCAGTTATTGTCACCTATTTTCTTCAGAATCTGAAAAAATCAACAGAATCTGTTGAGGACATGTCTCTTGATACAGGAGGTCTGTGTGGATTATGAATTGCATAGGTATTCAGGGGAATAAGTCTATTGCAGCCTTCACCTTTCAGCTTCTTACGCATTGACACCATTTGCTAACTATAAGTTTCTTACCAGGAGTGTAAGTACATTTCACTTTTGTTTGGATACTAATGTTAACCTACATTTGTCAGGGGCTTGAACAAGAGAAGGACCCAGCCTGGTTCATGGCAGGGACAGAGATGCTGACTCAGGAGTATTTGTCGGGGGTTTGGAACAAGGGCAGGACCCACCCTGGTTCAGTGCAGGGACAGAGATGTAGGCTCAGGAGTGTTTCTCGGGGCTTGAACATTGGGAGCACCCAGCCTGCTTTTGTGCAGGGATCCTTATGTGGGTTCAGGATTATGTGTTGGGAGACTAACGAGGGCAGAACCTAGATTCGTTCAGTGCAGTGACAGAGAGGTGGGATCAGGAGTATTTTCAGCAGCCCTGCTAAAAGGCAGAAACCATCATTGTTCAGTGCAGGGACCGAGATGTTGGCTCAGATTATTAGTCAGGGTCTTGAACAAGGATAGGACCGAGGCTAGCTCATCG
>NW_011433013.1:0-510 GCF_000754665.1 Bison bison bison
GGTGACCTCAGGGGGCTTCTCATGGTGGCTCTGAGAAGTCAGGGAAACTGGAGTTCGGAGGGGCCTCTCGGGACTCCACGGGGTTTGGTGCATTGGAAGAGGGCCTCATCTCCAGTTGAGGCAGGAAGACTCAGGGTTCCTCTGATTTCAGACTCCGATCGCAGGGTCCCTGCAGACTGGGGACAGGAGAGTCAGGCCTCGTCTTGGGTTGAGGCATGGAACTCCGCTTGCCTCTCGAGGTGTCCCCGGGGAGAGAGGCCACTTGTCGAGCGGTATTTGGAACCTGGGGGTCTTTTCCGGACGATGCACGGGCGAGTCACTGCCCCTTCGTGTTGACTTCATTCACAGGGTGGATTTCGGAGAGGTGTCCGGGCATCGGGTTCTTACCAAGAGGGGACCGGGAAATCGGGGTGCTTCGCAATGTGGAAGCACCCACGAGGCCACGTCTGGAATGTCGTCGTGAGACCGGCCTCATCCTGAGGTGCGACCGGAAGGTCGGGAACCCCTTCC
>NW_011433014.1:0-810 GCF_000754665.1 Bison bison bison
TATACCCCCAAAACCAGAGTCTGCCTACTTTCTGCTTGTGCTTTCACCTAAACCTCTGACTTTACGGGGGGCGTCTCCCCCACTACCTCTCTCTGAAAAAAGAAGTTAGCTTACAGTTCCAGTTAATAATTCCTGGGTGTGACAGTGTTTAACCTACAAACTCCTTTGGAAATCCTCTAGCCTGCCTGAATAGGTTTTTCCGGTCCACATGTGACTGTTCAGAGCCTCCCAACTGTGAGAGGCAGGAGATGTTCTAAACTGTCTAAACACAGATTCTTTTGAGTAGTTAAAAGATTCGATTAGAAATTGTATTGGTGAATGGTTTTTCACTTGTTGGGCCATTGTTTGCTGCTAAGTTTCCATATCCCTTACCTGCTGTGTCCCTGGCAGTGTATTGATTAATATAATTGGTGTAAGTAGTAGCTTTAATGTTTGTAACCTGGGACCCTTGAGTTAATTCTTTTTCTTGTTATAGCCCACCACACCTTTGCTCTGTAGGAATGCAACTTTATCTAATGCTTTTTTGGAGGGTGGCTCCTGACCAACCACCTTTAGAGAAAAATAGTTTTCTGAAGAAAAGGTCTTAAAATGTTAACAGGCCTCCGGGCCAGAAGATGATGCAAATCACCTAAGCTTTTGCATATGATAAGTTTGCAGGAAGAAAGCCTGGTTTGCTGCAAGACTCTACCCCTTCCCCATTATCCTCTATGCATAACTTAAGGTATAAAAACTACTTTGAAAAATAAGTGCGGGTCTTGTTCACCGTAAACTTGCTCTAACCATGTCGTTCTTTCTCTAACCTTCTGGCTG
>NW_011433015.1:0-625 GCF_000754665.1 Bison bison bison
TGATCTCCACAGGAGGGTCGACTCCCCTGCTTTGTCTGGAAGGGGTTCCCGACCTTCCAGTCGCACCTCAGGATGAGGCCGGTCTCACGACGACATTCCAGACGTGGCCTCGTGGGTGCTTCCACATTGCGAAGCAACCCGATTTCCCGGTCCCCTCTTGGTAAGAACCCGATGCCCGGACACCTCTCCGAACTCCACCCTGTGAATGAAGTCAACACGAAGGGGCAGTGACTCGCCGGGCATCGTCCGGAAAAGACCCCAGTTCCAATACCGCTCGACAAGTGGCCTCTCTCCCCGGGGACGACCTCGAGAGGCAAGCGGAGTTCCATGCCTCAACCCAAGACGAGGCCTGCTCTCCTGTCCCCAGTCTGCAGGGACCCTGCGATCGGAGTCTGAAATCAGAGGAACCCTCAGGTTCCTGCCTCAACTGGAGATGAGGCCCTCTTCCAATGCACCAAACCCTGTGGAGTCCCGAGAGGCCCCTCCCTCCTCCAGTTTCCCTGACTGCTCAGAGCCACCATGAGAAGCCCCCCTGAGGTCACCTGCACAAGTCGAGGGAAGCCAGGGTTTCCTGCCTCAAGCCGAGAAAGACCTCGAGAGACCTTCTTCAGCACGTCTCGAGGCC
>NW_011433016.1:0-526 GCF_000754665.1 Bison bison bison
AGAGCATTTATCCATATCTCTCATTTTGAAGAGAATAGAAGAAAGTTTATAACGTCTGGATAGTGAGTCTAATGTCACATAAGTAATTAGTAGCAGATCTGAAATTTTACTGTAGTTGCTTTCTTTTTTTTTTAAACCATGCTAAATTGTGTTGCATTATATAATCTAATGTATGTTTACTTTACTATACTTGGAAGTGATTTGCAATTTATTCTAGGTTGCACTGAATGAAACACCACATACTATGTCTGTTCATTAAATTATTTATCCCTAGTTCTGCATTTTCATGAAGTGCCAATAGGCCAAAGAATGAACTTCTATGGAGAACAGTGTGGAGATTCCTTAAAAAACTGGAAATAGAACTGCCTTATGATCCAGCAATCCCACTGCTGGGCATACACACTGAGGAAACCAGAAGGGAAAGAGACACATGTACCCCAATGTTCATCGCAGCACTGTTTATAATAGCCAGGACATGGAAGCAACCTAGTTGTCCCATCAGTAGATGAAATGGATAAAGAAAAGC
>NW_011433017.1:0-598 GCF_000754665.1 Bison bison bison
AACAACTTTATTCAAATTACTCATCTTTTTGTTATAAAGCTGCGATGGCTTTCTTAGGAATTCTAGGGTGACCATTTGTGATTCTGATAATCCGTTTCTCTCACGGCCCCCTCTGACCCCATCTTCTATCTCCCGTAACTGCTCTGGACCATCACTAATTAACTGGGAAAATGCCTTAATATCTATCCTTCAGCTATTATCTAGCAAGAAATATTTGTGCCACTTGAGCATGCTCTATCTATACTTAATACACCAATCATGCATGTTCTCTAAGGATATTTCTACAACTGCTCATAAAAAGTAGTTGACTATTTTAAATTCCATATAAAATGTCAAGAAATTCATTTTGACTATATTCAGTGCAAATTAGGCAGTATTAATTGAGCTCCCCTCATACTCTCAGCTAAATGCCTAGTCAAGTCACAAAAGGAAAGTGAAATGAAATTAGCCTTTGCCAAGGAATAGGGAACCTCAGTCCGATCTCTAACACAAAGTCACTGCATAGTCTTTGACCCATCATCTCTTCCCTCTGTTTTTAAATTAAATGACTAGCCTTGATGAACTGTAAGTTCTCTCCAGTATTTCAAATAATCCCTGT
>NW_011433018.1:0-545 GCF_000754665.1 Bison bison bison
AGTGAGTTTCCTGTTGCTGGAAGTATTCAAGCAAAGATTAGATGGTTGCTTGTCATCTAAAAAGCTATAGAGCAGATTTGGTTTACAAAACTAACTGGAGAAGCTTATAAACATGTTGTGCAACACCTCTTTACTTGCTTCTCATATTTAGGTGTGCCAAAAGTTTTAAAAACTGATAATGCCCCTTTGAAGCTGCAGAGAGATTGTTTACTAACTTTAAATGATTTCCAAAAATTATTAGGGGACATTAATTGGATATGCCCACATTTAAAACTGACTACTGCAGATTTAAAGCCTTTATTTGATTGCTTAAAAATTGATCCTAATTCCAGTTCTAAGAGAAAGTTGACTAATGAGACAGAGTTAGCTCTTGTTGAAGTGTATGAGACTTTAAATGATCAGTTAATTAAGATTAATATTACCAAAAGATGAGATTAAATTATTCTTCCCACAAAACATACACCTACAGGGTGCTTGTGACAAAAAGGACCCACTTGGTTCCATCTACCAGTGACCCCAAGAAAAATAGTTTTATCTTATTCCAG
>NW_011433019.1:0-543 GCF_000754665.1 Bison bison bison
AACATCTAATCTTACTGCATTGTGATCAGAAATGATGCTTGAAATGATTTCATTTTTGTTTTCTTTTTCTAATTTACCAAGGCTAGATTTATGCAATCTATCCTGGAAATGTTCCATGTGCACTTGAGAAAAAGGTGAGATTCATTGTTTTGGGGTGAAGTGTCCTATAGATATCAATTAGGTCTAACCGGTCCATTGTATCACTTGAAGTTTGTGTTTCCTTGCTGATATTCTGCTCGGTTGATCTATACATACATGTAAGTGGGATATTAAAGTCTCCGACTATTACTACATTACTTTTAATTTCCCTTTCAAATTTGTTAGCATTTGCCTTACGTACTGCGGTACTCCTATGTTGGGTACATAGATATTTATAGAAGAAAAGGAAAGAGATAAACATCTGAATGCAGAGTTCCAAAGAATAGCAAGAAGAGATAAGAAAGCCTTCTTCAGCGGTCAATGCAAAGAAATAGAGGAAAACAACAGAATAGGAAAGACTAGGGAATCTCTTCAAGAAAATCAGAGATACGAAAGGAACATTTC
>NW_011433020.1:0-528 GCF_000754665.1 Bison bison bison
TCCTACTTTTGCATTCCAGTCCCCTATAATGAAAAGGATATCTTTTGGGGATATTAGTTCTAGAAGGTCTTATAGGTCTTCATAGAACTGTTCAACTTCAGCTTCTTCAGCGTTACTGGTCAGGGCATAAACTTGGATTACCGTGATATTGAATGGTTTGCCTTGGAACTGAACAGAGATGATTCTGTCATTTTTGAGATTGCATCCAAGTACTGCATTTTTGACTCTTTTGTTGACTATAATGGCTACTCCATTTCTTCTAGGGGATTCCTGCCCACAGTGTAGATATAATGGTCATCTGAGTTAAATTCACCCATTCCAGTCCAGTTTAGTTCGCTGATTCCTAGAATGTCAATGTTCACTCTTGTCATCTCCTGTTTGACCACTTCCAATTTGCCTTGATTCATGGACCTGACACTCCAGGTTCCTATGCAATATTGCTCTTTACAGCATTGAACACTAGACATCAAATAGTATAATCCCCTTCATTCTACAGGCGAGAAAATTATGAGAGATACTTCCAAATTT
>NW_011433021.1:0-596 GCF_000754665.1 Bison bison bison
TTTTCCATTCTATTGCTTTCCTCTGTTTCTTTGCATTGATCACTGAGGAGGCTTTGTCATCTATCCTTGCCATTCTTTGGAACTCTGCATTCAGATGAGTGTATCTTTCCTTTCCTCCTCTGTCTTTAGCTTCTCTTCTTTTCTCAGCTATTTGTAAGGCCTCCTCAGACAACCATTTTGCCTTTTTGCATTTCCTTTTCTTGGGGATGGTCTTGATCACTGCCTCCCGTACAATGTCACAAATCTCCACGCATAGTTCTTCAGGCACTCTATCAGATCTAATCCCTTGAGTCTTTTTGTCACTACCACCGTATAATCATAAGGGATTTGATTTAGGTCATACCTGAATGGTCTAGTGGTTTTCCCTACGTTCTTCAATTTAAGTCTGAATTTGACAATAAGGAGTTCATGATCTGAGCCACAGTCAGCTCCTGGCCTTATTTTTGCTTCTTATTTTGTATAGAGCTTCTCCATCTTTAGCCACAAAGAACATAATCAATCTGATTTTGGTATTGACCATCTGGTGATGTCCATGTGTAGAGTCATCTCTTGTGTTGTTGGAAAAGGGTGAGTGCTATGACCAGTGCATTCACTTG
>NW_011433022.1:0-678 GCF_000754665.1 Bison bison bison
AAGTGTGTGTGTGTGTGTGTGTGTGTGTGTGTAGGATGGGTGCGTTTGGAGTGTTGGAATGGTCATGGCAAGATGAGTAGCTGGGAGATCAGGTAGAATATGATATCAGTAATCCAAGTTATTTATTATGATGACCTAGACTAGATAAGTGGACCTAGTTCAGAGAAGGAGCAGAAGATAGGATAAGAAGATTCAAGTTCAGACTACAGTTAAAATGTATAACTGAAGGACCTTAATGGACTAGATGAGGAATGTGAAAAAAAAAAGCAACAAGGATGATTCCAATGGTTTTGACCTGAGCAGCTTGGTATATGTTGTTGACATCTATTCACCTAGAGAAACTGAATCAGAAACAGAGTAGAGAAGAACTGAATTCAATTTCAGACATATAAATGGGGATATTAAATAGCAAGTTGGATAAAAGTCTTGAGTTATGAAAGAAGTTGGGTCTGGAATTGTAAAAATGGGAGTCATCAGTTTCCAAAACTGTATTTTAAAGTATGAATCTGAACGGAATAACCAGGGAGTGTAGATGAGAAGAGAGAAGTGAAGAGGATAGGACAGGGCCCCAGATAGAATACAGGTTGAAAAGAAGAAGGAAAATCCAGCAAAGACCTATTGAAAAAGTAGAGGATGCGAGACATCAAGAGACAATAACCTGTCTCTGCCAAAGTAAGG
>NW_011433023.1:0-501 GCF_000754665.1 Bison bison bison
GCACACAAGTCACCGTGAAGCAATACTTCTCCACTTAGCCAAAGCTAACAAAAGATTTCTGTTCTAGGTCAACCTAGAAGAGATCACGGAAGAGGTAAAGAAACTTAAAATCCATTAGCAAAGGCAGTTCAACCTCTCAAGAAACCTTGTGCTAGGCACAACACTCTTTTCTGGGGTCCACTTTCCTACAACCTCCTTATCCCATTCTGTACCCATTCCTTTGCTTCTCCCATCCTGAAACTGCCACCTGGAAGAAAGAACGACGTCTTTTGCCTTCAGAAAATGCGATTTCATGCCACATACCTTCTTTTAATACCAAGTCATACATTTCCCTTCAGCAACCAAGAACTGACTTTTATATTGGCATTCGACAGATTGGTGAACATACCTATCAGTGATAGTAGCGCCCCTCCCCTCCCCTCGCTCGCACGCACGCACGCACACACACACACACACACACACCCAACAACCAAACAACCAAAAAACAAAAATTGCTTTCTT
>NW_011433024.1:0-530 GCF_000754665.1 Bison bison bison
GTTGGATCCCTTGCAGTCCAAGGGACTCTCAAGAGTCTTCTCCAACACCACAGTTCAAAGCATCAATCTTGGCGCTCAGCTTCTTCACAGTCCAACTCTCACATCCATACATGACTACTGGAAAAACCATAGCCTTGACTAGACGGACCTTTGTTGGCAAAGTGATGTCTCTGCTTTTCAATATGGTATCTAGGTTCGTCATAACTTTTCTTCCAAGGAGTAAGCGTCTTTTCATTTCATGGCCGCAGTCACCATCTGCAGTGATTTTGGAGTCCCAAAAATAAAGTCTGACACTGTTTCCACTGTTTCCCCATCTATTTCCCATGAAGTGATGGGACCAGATGCCATGATCTTCATTTTCTGAATGTTGAGCTTTAAGCCAACCTTTTCTACTCTCCTCTTTCACTTTCATCAAGAGGCTTTTTAGTTCCTCTTCACTTTGTGCCATAAGGGTGGTGTCATCTGCATATCTGAGGTTACTGATATTTCTCCGTGGCAATCTTGATTCCAGCTTGTGCTTCTTCCAGCCC
>NW_011433025.1:0-614 GCF_000754665.1 Bison bison bison
AAATTATTTTCAGTCATGCTAAGCCCTCGGAGAGGGCAATGACACCACGCTCCAGTACTCTTGCCTGGAAAATCCTATGGTCAGAAGAGCCAGGTAGGCTGCAGTCCATGGGGTCGCTAAGAGTCGGACACGACTCAGCGACTTCACTTTCACTTTTCACTTTCATGCATTGGAGAAGAAAATGGCAACCCACTCCAGTGTTCTTGCCTGGAGAATCCCAGGGATGGGGAGGCCTGGTGGGCTGCCATCTATGGGGTCGGCCTAGAGTCAAACACAACTGAAGTGACTTACCTAACCTTACCTTACCTTATGCTAAGCCCCTTCTAACAACTTTGTCTCAACTATTTCTTGCGGTTGGAAGGAACTACTGTTTGCCCTCCTATGAAGGAGAGTACAGATATCTTCAATGTGTTTTGGGTCTACCCTCTTTATGTATCTTTCACAACAGCTGAAACATAGAGCCTGAATATGACACATTTTAAGTGCCTTACTGAATTATCAATAAAGAAATGTAATAACCAATCAAATGCTCTACACATTACTCAACAACATTCTATAACCTGCACTACTATCATAATTCACCTTTCCTATTGACTGAGAACATTTTTCCAAGC
>NW_011433026.1:0-577 GCF_000754665.1 Bison bison bison
ACCTGCTCCCCTACCTTTGGGCTCCAGGCCGTTGGAATTAAAGTGCATCCTCTTCTGACACTCCGTGCAGCTCATCAGGAACCGGGTCACGGCTTCCCGTGGAAGGAAGGCGTAGGTCTCCGCGATCTGGGGGAGAAAGGAGGCTGGCTGTTACGCGGATCCGTGCGGAGGCAGCTTGCTCACCGGGTCACCAAGGGATCTGCTTTGGTGGCAGGCACTTGGCCCTTGCCAGGAAGGGCAGGGATTTGAGGAGCAAGAGGCAGATGTCTTAAGAGTCTCAGCCATAGAAATGAGTCAGTACTTTCGCAGAATACCAGTAGTTTTAAAATTTAAATGAAGGAAGCTTAAAAATTATAAAAGCAAAACACTGAAACATCATCTAGTCTATAACCTGTGTTCTCATAAATTGGGAATATTCCTCTCAGGTCATTTCATCACTGCTACTGAAGAATGAGTTGAGAAACACTGCTCCAGGGAGAAGGCAATGGCACCCCACTCCAGTACTCTTGCCTGGAAAATCCCATGGACAGAGGAGCCTGGTGAGCTGCAGTCCATGGGGTCGCTGGGGGTCGGACAT
>NW_011433027.1:0-568 GCF_000754665.1 Bison bison bison
TCTTCCCTTTAACTTCCAGCTGTGTCTCCATCTGGAGCATGGAACCCACCAGGCTTACTAATTATGCCTGGGCTGCTAAGACCCACTCGAGAAGGTGTCTAGGGTGAGGCACCATTCGCTATTCGAGAGGGCGCCTGCGGCCTACGTAAGTGGTGCAAACTTCTTGTCTTGAAATTTTGATTGGTCTTCCGCGTAAACCAAGCTGCTCAGTCTCTTTTCTCCACTGAATATTCCTACTGAGCTCTCCTCATACTATTATTCTTGACATCTGTGATTAGCATATAAATAGTCGCCTAGGCCATCTCTCCTTCGAATACCCTGGATCAGTTGGGGCTGGTCCCCGGGAGGTGGCGACCGAACAGGGACCTCAGGAGGCAATACTCAAAGAGCTGAGCAGACACGAACACCGCAATCAGCAGGCATAAGCATGGAGCTCAGCAGTGACGAATCATGCTGCTCAACTGGCAATAATCAAGCACGTGACCAGGCAGGAATCACGCAGCTCAGCTGGCAATTGTCAAGCAGATGAGCCGACAGGAATCACGCAGCTCAGATGGTAATTGTCATG
>NW_011433028.1:0-584 GCF_000754665.1 Bison bison bison
GACAGTAATCAAGGAGCTGAGCAGGCACGAATCACGCAGCTCAGCAGGCAATAATCCTGGAGCTCAGCAAGCAGGAATCACGCAGCTCAGCAGGCAATAATCAAGAAGCTGAGCAGGCAGGAATCACGCAGCTCAGCAGACAGTAATCAAGGAGCTGAGCAGGCACGAAACACGCAGCTCAGCAGGCAATAATCCTGGAGCTGAGCAAGCAGGAATCACGCAGCTCAGCAGGCAATAATCAAGAAGCTGAGCAGGCAGGAATCACGCAGCTTAGCAGGCAATAATCATGGAGCTGAGCAGACTGTAATGAAGTGGCTAAGCAGACTCTAATCACGTCACTCAGCCGGCTCCTAACCCGGTCTTGAGCGGGCACTAATCATGCAGCTGAGCAGGGACTAATCACACAGCTGATCAGGCACGAGTCACGCAGCTGAGCAGGGATTAAGCATGCAGCTGAGCAAGCGCTAATCCCTTGATTCAGCAGACCCTGATCACGTGACTGAGCAGGCCCTGATCACGTGGCTGAGCATGCACTGATCATGTGACTGAGCATGCACTGATCACGTGACTGAGAGGCACTGATC
>NW_011433029.1:0-525 GCF_000754665.1 Bison bison bison
CGCCTTAGGGTTTTGTCATGGAGATTTGAAATAAAGTGCACAAAAGTCATATGTGTTGAATCAAGATTTTGCATTTAACCATCTCTCAAAAAGGAAGAGAGCTTCACCTGCACATGTTTCTTTCAAAACCGTCAATTGCTTTTCAATTCTGGGGTTTCTCTCTTGCCTTGTTCAGTTAGCCTTAACAGTAAAAATCAACGAAAACTACATAAAGATTCAAAGATACCAACAAAGGACAGCTTCTGTTTTTGAAATCATCTTTCCATTTAGTAGAACACGAGCTCTATTCTTTGTATTTTGCCTAGGGAATTAGCAATGTCCTGGTTCAGATGGCAAGGCATCCGCGCGCAGGAGACTGGGGTTTGATCCCTGGGTCGGGAAGATCCCGCCGGAGAAGGAAATGGCAACCCCACTCCCAGTATCCTCGCCTGGGAAATGCCACGGACAGAGGAGGCTGATGGGCCGCAGTCCATGGGTTGTATTAAAGTTGGGCTCAACCCAGCAACTACGAACACAAGTATTTCC
>NW_011433030.1:0-637 GCF_000754665.1 Bison bison bison
ACCGCTACAGTGTCTCAGGAGAAGTCCCACGTTAGGTATTGGAGGTCGAAACAGTACTTGGCACACTTGATGCGACCCACAAAGTGCCCCGATATCCCGGTCTCCCTCGAGAGGAACACGGAGGTTTTCCGGCACCACTTCCTCTGAGCCCCTTCTACCCTCCTAATCTGGACAGGAGGGTCGACTCCCCTGCTTTGTCTGGAAGTGGTTCCCGACCTTCCGGTCACACCTCAGGAAGAGGCCGGTCTCACGACGACATTCCAGACGTGGCCTCGTGGGTGGTTCCACATTCCGAAGGACCCCGATTTCCCGGTCCCCTCTTGATAAGAACCCGATGCCCGGACACCTCTTCAAACTCCACCCTGTGAATGAAGTCAACACGAAGGGGCAGTGACTCGCCCGTGCATGGTCGGGAAAAGACCCCCAGGTTCCAAATACCGCTCGACAAGTGGCCTGTCTCCCGGGGAACACCTCGAGAGGCAAGCGGAGTTCCATGCCTCAACCCAAGACGAGGCCTGACTCTGCTGTCCCAAGTCTGCAGGGACTTTGCGATCGGAGTCTGAAGTCAGAGGAACCCTGAGGTTCCTGCCTCAACTGGAGATGAGGCCCTCTTCCAATGCACCAAACCCAGTGGAGT
>NW_011433031.1:0-550 GCF_000754665.1 Bison bison bison
TGATTCAGATTTTTTAATAGATTGTCCACCATTTAAAGTTATTATAAAATAGTGGCTCTATTGCCTGTGCTGTGCAATATCCTTGTATATTTTTTATCTTATACATAAGTTTTTACCTCTTAATCCCCTATCTCAATATTGGCCCTCCCCCTCCATACCTCTCCCCACGGTTAACCACTAATTTACTATATCTGAGTCTGTCTGTGATACTCATTGTTTTGTATGTTTTAGATTCTACATATGAGTGAAAATATACAATATTTGTCTTTCTATGACTTTTTTCTACCACAAATTGCTATGTCAACAATGCATATTTTAAGTATTCAGCAGGCACGTGTGGCTAGTGGCTTTTCTTGGCAAACATAGTTCTGTACAAAGAAGAGTGTTTCTCAGTGTTAATGGTTGAAGTGGGAGGAAGAGACGTTTTCCCTCTGGGTAAATATTTAACCATCCTGCTTACACTCAGTTGGAAACAGAAACTTGAATTTATAATAAACAAAACTTATGTAAATATATAATCTAGCCCTAAATGTCCATTTACAAAATTACT
>NW_011433032.1:0-506 GCF_000754665.1 Bison bison bison
GTGATTCCTGCCGGCTCATCTGCATGACAATTGCCAGCTTAGCTGCGTGATTCCTGTCGGCTCATCTGCTTGACAATTGCCAGCTGAGCTGCGTGATTCCTGCCTGGTCACGTGCTTGATTATTGCAATTTGAGCAGCATGATTCGTCACTGCTGAGCTCCATGCTTATTGCCTGCTGATTGCGTGGTTCGTGTCTGCTCAGCTCTTTGAGTATTGCCTCCTGAAGTCCCTGTTCGGTCGCCACCTGCCGGGGACCAGCCCAAACTGACCCATGGTATTCGAAGGAGAGATGGCCTAGGCGACTATTTATATGCTAATCAGAGATGTCAAGAATAATAATATGAGGAGAGCTCAGTAGGAAAATTCGGTGGAGAAAAGAGACTGAGTAGCTTGGTTTACGCGGAAGACCAATCAAACTTCAAGACAAGAAGTTTAGCACCACTTACGTAGGCCGCAGGGGCCCTCTCGAATTGCGAAAGGTGCCTCACCCTAGACACCTCTCGAGT
>NW_011433033.1:0-551 GCF_000754665.1 Bison bison bison
TTATTTTGTTAATGTCTTATGACAGCATATTAAATACCTTCCAATATTAGTTCAGTGAGCTAGTTTGCAGAAATATGACTTTATCACAGGAGGATATTTATCTTAAGTCAAAGGGGAGCTCTTGGAGCAGCCCATAAAATCTGACTTTTCTTCAGGAAGTACTTTTAACATTTCAAGTATCATGAATGGTTGTGAATTATAGTCTGACTCAAAAGATAAAACTTTACAAACCAAATTCATCACAATTAATACTTTACAATAAGCATTTTAAGGCATCTTTTAAAGTGATCTAAAATGCAAGATAATCATTAAAATTTTAAAAGCTTATTTTTTCTTCAAGTCAGAAATCACTAAATGCAATTAATTCTCCACTACTTGTGTATTTTCCACACTTTTCGATTCAGAAGTTTCCTAATTCCTGGCTGCTTTCCCTATCACACAATAGGCTCTTCAATCCACTTCACCAGGCTGTTGTTTGCTTAGGGAAAGCCACCGTAATAATACTAACCCAAATAGAAGATAATAAGTCAGTCTGCTGGATAATGCACGTA
>NW_011433034.1:0-653 GCF_000754665.1 Bison bison bison
ACACATCTCAAATTTCTTATTTCTACCAAGTTTTTCATGATGGTCATAGCCATATCATGCCTTAAGCCCCTCCCCTGCCATGGTCAGGCAAATAATAAATTATGTAGGAAAATAAAGACAATTATTTAACTGAACTGACCAGTTGTTTCATTAGTTAAGTCAAAATGATCAAACAGTAGTCTTAGGTGGACAAAGCTTTAATCATGTTTCTCTTTAATAAGATCCTGCATCTAGGACAACTATTTGAAGAGCCCGAATTTGAATTATATGCAACATTAAATTGAGGAAGCAGAGAAAAACGGTAAGCCAGACCCTGCCAATGACTTAAAATGACTTACTCTTAATTTTCTGCAATGTATGCTATGCGGAAGATAGCATGCACCCAAGGAAACCTAGAAAACTATGCAACAGGGTACCCCTAGCTGGCACACAATTCCATTATGTTGGCCACTATAGTAAGTTCATTATGTGAACACACACTAGCTATGAAGATATTAAAAAAAAAAACCTCATTTATTTGCCATTTATTGTTATCACTACACCTATGTACCAAACACAAGACCCAGCCTTTTATAACTAGCAGTATGCTTTCTACTACTGCTGCTGCTGCTGCTAAGTCGCTTCAGTCATGTCCGACTCTGTGCGACCCCATA
>NW_011433035.1:0-512 GCF_000754665.1 Bison bison bison
ATGCAGAGTACATCATGAGAAGAGCTGGACTGGAAGAAACACAAGCCGGAATCAAGATTGCTGGGAGAAATATCAATAACCTCAGATATGCAGATGACACCACCCTTATGGCAGAAAGTGAAGAGGAACTAAAAAGCCTCTTGATGAAAGTGAAAGAGGAGAGTGAAAAAGTTGGCTTAAAGCTCAACATTCAGAAAACGAAGATCATGGCATCTGGTCCCATCACTTCATGGGAAATAGATGGGGGTAACAGTGGAAACAGTGTCAGACTTTATT
This sequence comes from Bison bison bison, assembly GCF_000754665.1. Classification (NCBI taxonomy): domain Eukaryota; kingdom Metazoa; phylum Chordata; class Mammalia; order Artiodactyla; family Bovidae; genus Bison; species Bison bison. Next base: position 277 of record NW_011433035.1, read on the forward strand.
TTTCTGGGCTCCAAAATCACTGCAGATGGTGACTGCAGTCATGCAATTAAAAGACGCTTACTCCTTGGAAGGAAAGTTATGAGTAACCTAGATAGCATATTCAAAAACGAGACATTCGTTTACCAACAAAGGTCCATCTAGTCGAGGCTATGGTTTTTCCTATGGTCATATATGGATGTGAGAGTTGGACTGTGAAGATGCTGAGCGCCTAAGGATTGATGCTTTTGAACTGTGGA
>NW_011433036.1:0-565 GCF_000754665.1 Bison bison bison
TCACGTGATCAGGGCCTGCTGAGCTGCGTGATTCCTGCCAGCTCATCTGCATGGCAATTGCCATCTGAGCTGCGTGATTCCTGTCGGCTCATCTGCTTGACAATTGCCAGCTGAGCTGCGTGATACCTGCCTGGTCACGTGCTTAATTATTGCCAGTTGAGCAGCATGATTCGTCACTGCTGAGCTCCCTGCTTATTGCCTGCTGATTGCGTGGTTCGTGTCTGCTCAGCTCTTTGAGTATTGCCTCCTGAGGTCCCTGTTCGGTCGCCACCTGCCAGGGACAAGCCCCAACTGATCCAGGGTATTCGAAGGAGAGATGGCCTAGGCGACTATTTATATGCTAATCAGAGATGTCAAGAATAATAGTATGAGGAGAGCTCAGTAGGAAAATTCGGTGGAGAAAAGAGACTGAGTAGCTTGGTTTACGTGGAAGACCAATCAAACTTCAAGACAAGAAGTTTGCACCACTTACGTAGGCCGCAGGGGCCCTCTCGAAGAGCGAAATGTGCCTCACCCTAGACACCTTCTCGAGTGGGTCTTAGCAGCCCAGGCATAATTAGTAAGC